>NW_027460313.1:9841895-10104395 GCF_050947875.1 Dermacentor variabilis
TCAAACCACTTGAGCCGATGGGCCTCATACCTCCACCCGAAATACTGGGTTTTCTTAGGGTTTGGAGTTAATCCAATCTTTTTGAAATGTTGTTGAGCCACGTCGAGGTTCCTCACCAGTTCTTTATAACTGGAAGCAGTTAAAATTAGGTCGTCGGCGTACGCAAGGGCAGACACAGTCTCGCCCTCCACTTTATACCCGCATCCGGACGAGTTGAGGTTGTGCAGAAGGGGATCAAGAGCCAAGTTAAACAAAAATGGCGACAGGGGATCACCCTTCTGGATCCCCCTCTGCACGAACACTCTAATCCCATCGAACCTGCCTAGGTAGGAGAAGGTAGTGGATTGACCATAATATTGGTCAGCCATCGACAGTACGTAGTCATCATGCACCCCTCCCTCCCACAAGGAAGAGAGAAGCGCATGATGACTGACGGAGTCGAAAGCCTTACGAAGGTCAAGTGAGGCAGCATAAAAATGGCGGTTGAAGCGTTTAGCATGCTTCATCAGTCCTTGCAATAGTATCAGGTTCGACTGTGCCAACCGATCGCTGGAGAAGCCACTCTGTAATGGGTGAAATTTGTAAGATCCTTGTAGTCTGACCAGAAGCAAACGGGAGTACAAACGTAATAAGGCGGATGAAATTGTGATCGGCCTGAGTTCTGAGGCGGAGGACACATCGGGTGATTTCGGTATAAAAACTGTGCGCGAGATCCGGAGCTCATCGGGAATGATATGGTGAATCAGCCAATTAGACATTATTAGAGCTAGGACTTCCGACGGGATCTTTCGTAGTTCGCGCACCGTAATTCCGTCGGTACCAAGGGCCGACGAAGCAGCCATACCTTTAGGAGCCAGAATCACCTCCTCTGCTGAAATTCTAGGACAGTTCCGGGGTAATCCGCCCTTCACACCGACTTCCTTAACGACAGGAGACTCACAGGAGAAGATTTCATCAAAGGTATCGTGTATATCCTCTAGAGATACAGGTTGCCGAGTGCCGGCGCGAGAGATTAGCTATTCCATAAGTACTTTTGGGCCCAAGGCATAGAGGCGCTGATGTTCGGCGTACAGTCGCCGTTTAAACGAGCGTGCACTCTCGTCAGGGCGCCTCAGTACCCTAGCGTTTAAATCATCTAGCCTCCCACCCCGCCTCCGACCGCGTCGAATTTTAACTCCAAAATACTCATAAATTGAGCGTAGATCGGTCATTATAACGGGGGAATTAACAAGATTCACGGCCAAGCCACGGTCATCGACGCCACAGGATAAGAGTAAGTCCTGGACCTCATCGGTCGAGAGATTCTGGCCGTCAGAGAGCACACTATCAGTGCTAGTGTCACTCTGTCCGGCATCGTGCGCAGTAGACCCCAACGGGGCTGGAGTAGCAGCCCGTGCTGACTCCTCGGCCAGGATCTCCCGATACCTAGTTTGCCTCCGCAGGCACTTTATGGAGTCGAGGGAACGAGTGGTATATATTGCGGCCAGAGCCGCATTGACAAGGCGCTCGCCGGGCGGCAACCCAGCCTCGGCCTGGGCCAGAATACGAATTTGCTGCTCTGTCCAGGGCTGGTAGGCGCTTGCAGTAGGAACTGCACGGGACCGCAACTTTCTTATCGGCTCCACCCGATCACTGGGACAGGCACTCTCGGGAAATGAGCCAACTGGAACCCGAGGCCCATCGGGAAAATCTCCAGTGCCATTACTGATGCGGACATCTTTTGGCAGCGCATCCGGATCCACCCGATCCCCCGCAGTAAGCTGTGGCAAGTAAACAGTTTTGTCGTGATGCGGCAGGCTGTCAGCCGTTCCTTCTCCGCCCTCCTGTTCCTGTAATTCTTGAGCTTCGTAGAAGCGATCCTCCCCCTCAGGTGCCACAAAAACACCTCCCCCCATAAAGCCGGTTTGGGGATCTGGTGAGGCGGGCGACGTCGGCCGGGGCCTAAGTCTACTGCACTCTAGCGCATCCCTCCCGGCAGAGGGCGGCGAGTGCGCCGTAGTAGCACCGTACCCCGGCGACGTACGGCCAGACCCACCACTCATCCCAGCGGGTGGTAACTGGGGGTGCTAACCCCCTGGCAGTCAGCTATGTCCACCTCTTTAGTTTCACCCCCTGATGGCCCCCCAGCATAGCTGGCAGGGGAATCATTTTGGCTCTTAGCTCCACAGTTGTTACTCGGTGACTGCTCAGGGGTGGGGGCGGCTCTTCCCTACCCAAAGAGGAGGAGGATGACGAAGAGAAGGAAAATAGCGGCATACGAGTATTTAGAGGTGTTTTAAACTTACAAGATTGCCTGCCGCGAGAGGCTAAGCCAGCATTACTGTTTGGAGGTCGAGGGGGGTCGGATTTCTCTTTCGGCGTGCCTTGGGAATAGTCCGCTGAATGCTCTGACCTAAATTGTTTTTCGACTTCTCCATATTGGGCCGAGGAAAGAAGGGCATCAATCTCCACGGCAGTTCTTCCAGTGATCCCAAAACTAATGGCATAACCCGTAGCACCTGCGTCCAGGTTAAGCCTGACAGAAGCCACCTTGCGTAACTCCGAGGGGCTCCAGTGCCGAGCAGAGGCATTCGCCCGGAGAGTACCATCACTAGTAGCTGCCCCAGTAGTCCCAGCGCGACCAGGAGGGATAGTCGTAGTCCTGATGGCGCCAGCGCGACCTGTGGCGCTTTTATTGGCCAATGCCCCCTTTCATCCTTCGCAGTGGAGATGGTCTTTTTTCGACATTTAGCAAAATGCGCGGAGGCTCAGTGGGGAGCAGTATAAGTGGCCCGGGAGCAGGATGAACACTTCCAGTGAACCACGACGCCATGCTTCTTTTTGTAGTGTACCTCTAGGGCCACTCTGGAGGACAATAGCGTACGACAACCACTACACTCGTTTCTGACTGGAGGATATGCTAGAGTAATGTCAGTATCGCTGGTATTAGAGCCAGGATCAGCTTGTAGTCTCGAGTTAGATAGTTACACTCCCGTTGTGTCCACAGAGACATCGTTAACACTATCAACTTGACTAGAAGTCTTGGCTACGGAACTCGCTTTACTAGAACAGTGCCAATGATGGGCCGCAACGCTTCGCGAGCTCTGAAAAACACATTCACACACCGAACATTTCCAGTTAATAATAAGTCCGTGCTTCTGGTCATAGTGACGCTCCAGAGATGCCAGCCGACGATCTAAATACAAACATAAGTGGCACTTTATATTTGCCAAGGGATAAACGAGAAAGTGAACATTGCTGGCCATAACCAAGAATTGGGGATCTGTTACTAAACAGAGGCTTCCAAAACAAACAGCGCCCCCGTGCCATACATCAAGACCCAGCCGCAGTGCTCAGTCCATAAAAGAAACAAAAAAGGAAAAGAAAAGAAAGAAAAGAAAAAGGAATAAAAAAGGAGCAAAAACAAAATAAATACCGAGCTGTAGGATTTGAACCCTCGACCAGCGGATTGGCGATAACGCAGTCGGCTAAACGCATACGTCCGTAGGTACTTTGCGAGCGGCCAAATTGCGTCCAGTGAAGTTTACTGTTTAGGAATGAAGCTAGGAATGTCCGCGATAAGAAATTTTGTCCGAACATAGTTGTCTGCGATACGTAGGACAACTATGTTCGGACGGTTACTAAGGGAATGGGATTGTTCGTGCCGCAGGCCACTTAGGCATACCTGCATAGCTAGAACCTCTGGGCGAACAGTCGTGAACTGCGCGCGCTCAGATCGCTTTTAAGCGACCGCGGACTTAACACTTTTTACAAGGATACATCTGTGACACAGATAGACAACATAAATTAGCGTTGTTGCAACGCCAGGACCATTCAAAAATGTAAACAGCAGCCGTGCTGAACAAGGACCTTATTGTAATTATTAAACCTATAGCTAACTATTACTTAAACACCACTCTATCCACGCGCGGAACGACCGCATCAAGCGCCCTGACAGCTATCACACTCTCATACAGCTAATAATTAATAAAAAATAATTAATAGAAAAAAACAACAAAACGCACATTGGACTGGGCCGCCGTTCTCACCATACGCTGCGAGCAAGCACGGCACGGGGACGCAGACCGCAGCTCAGCGCCTCATGATGCCTGAAGGGCCAGGAGGATCACGCCACTCGCAACAGGCGCGCTGCATTGAACTGGGCTGCCGGCCAACGACGCCTTAAGTAGCGTGCAGCTCGCGGCAAGGCTTCGGAGACCCAATCGCAAGTGAATCTGATTTCTTGAATTTCTTCACGTTGACATTCAGAGCACTGGGCAGAAATCACATTGCGTCAGCACCGTCAACGGCCCTCGCAATGCTTTGTTTTAATTAGACAGTCGGATTCCCCCGGTCCGTGCAAAATGTGAAACGGTGGAAGTAAGATGTGTGCACTAGTTACCTGCAGAAATAGTGAGTGGCATATTACAAACTGCTTGCGTTGCCGGCCTTTCGCGACCCACGGCTTCCCTCGAAGATAAAAAAAAATCACGCATCCGCCAGCATTCCATCCCTAACCTCCGACGAAACGACGAAACAACCCCGGAACGTCGGCAAGAGTTAGCACCGCTTGTTACACCGTGACAAAGGGAGTACCGCCGCTTCCGGGCATAGAGAGTTTCTCGCATCATTATCTGCCCGGATCCACCCCAACTATCACGCAAGCTTACTCAGACTATATCGCCAACTTATCAAGAGTAAGTTGACGGTCGCACACTTGAGTCAATGCGCCGAAGCATGAATGACGTCCACCACACCGCCAGCACCCGAATGTTCAAAGCTGAACGTTTCGTGACGGTCTGCAGGGTAAGCGAGTGACTTGAGATAATAGGTCTTATAAAGTACACAGCATCTGCATCACAAGCCTTGTGCGCAGCAAGAACAAATCTTTCGCAACCGAGCACACCCGCAAGCGGTTAGGCAGAAAATAAACAATCCCTTAGTGAATTGAATTGTGGGGTTTTACGTGCGAACACCACGATATCTTTATGAGGCACGCCGTAGTGGGGCACTCCGGAACAATTTTGACCACCAGGGAATCTTTAACGTGCCTCCAATGCACGGGGCACGGGAGTCCCTCAGTGAATGCACCGACAAATGTTAGGGGGTCAGAAACATTACAAACCACTGCTTCATAGTGTTTTCCATATAAAAAATGAAGAGCAAAAGAAACCGATCCTAATTTAATTCTTAAACAGAAAGTTTTGGGGAGCTTGGAAATACGTTTTAGCACAGTATATGCTTCCCACAAAGCGTAAGCAGTTCCGAAAGCCCCTACATATCCTCTCGAGCTAAGGTCACCCACTCACCATGTACGACATCCGCCAAAGCAGACGTTTTCAGAGCCGCCCCGGCGTCACGCACATTCATTGTAAACACGTAAGCAACATAGGCAGCTGAGGCAAGCAATGGACGGGTCACCACGTGATCCAATATGTGAGCGTCCACGGGATCACCGTGCAAAGGGTATATAAAATGAGGTGACACCTGTCGGGCGTCAGTCATTGGTCGCACGTTTAGGAAATCGGCGGCTAGAGGCCAGAAGATAAAGAACGCGGTACCTTGCAGTTCCCCCTTTACAGTGATTTTGCTTAGAACCATTCAGTTACAGTGTAAAATGTGAATATGGGCCGCAATGACACAAACAATCCCGCTTCTAACTGCGCCCGTACTAGATATAATCTTTTTAAGCTTAAAGACTAAGAAGTAGCAGTCTGATCAGTAAATCAAACCAACATTCAGGTGACGTCAATTTTATCGCATGTCTAGACGTGCGATAGTTTACATGCGCTATTTTCTTGGTGCACTTGTGCATCGGAATGTGGGAATAATAAACTGACGATTATGAGCTCTGCAGATCCTCTGTTTAAAAGAAATTAAAATTAAATTGTGGATGTAAGGTCCCAAAGCTTTACAGTTCTTTTTCACGGACACCGTGGTGAAAGGCTCTGGACGAACTACCTGGGGCTCTGTAACCTGCATCGAACGCAAGGTACATGGCAGCCGGACTCCAAGAGGGTGGAATGAAAAAGCGCTCAAGACCGTAAATCAAACCTGCAACCACGTGCTCAGCAGCGCAAAGCCACAACTTAGCCAGCGCCGCATGTGTGTTAAAAAAGAAATTAAGTGGTGGCCTTAAACTATATATTGTGCGTACAGTTGGAACTTCAGCACTGTCTTGTACTTGCTTCTGAACAGGGTGTCGAACAGGGCGTGAACAGAAAGCTGAAAAAAAAACGTTATTTATGCTCGAACAGGAACTGAACCGCAACGTTACGATTTTTTTTCCACCACTGAGCGAAATCCAAAGAGAAAAATCACGGTTGGCGGGTTAGGTTCTCCGCCTTTTTTGCAGCTTTTTATTCATGCATTGCTTGCACTGTGCCACCTCGTTTGTGGAGTGAAGTGAAGGCAAGTTTATTCTTCTTTTGAAGGAAAAGAGGGGACCGGGAGAAAACGTGGTAAGGCCTGACGAGGCCCCGCTACCCATACAGTTGGCAGTAATAATATAAAGGCAAAAAAATGTACATAGAAGGCGCGACAAATAAGTCAAAACAACGCTACAATGCACACAGTGAAACATAATTCGGGAAAAAGACAAACATATGCAAGGTAATATGCAAGCACTCAAAGTTATGCACGTACAAATACAATGCGTACATGACTGTTGAATTAAGACACGAAAAAATGCAACTACAGCACTTGTCCGCAACAATGATAGAGAGAAACATATGTATAAACAAACGGTAGATACATCTTCTTACATTTGAATTTCATCTTCAATCAAACGTCGTTTCGTGTTTATCTTGAACAGATTTTTAGATAAAAAGAAATCATTTGTAAAGGGAAATTTGTTGAGCGCTTTGGGTACTTAAAAACTTAGCTTTTGTTTGCCATAATTCGTGCGCGTTCGCGGTACCCGTAGTTTTACCTCACGAAGGGTAAATTTATAGTACTGTCAGTAATAGAGTACAAACTGTTTCTATGAATGTATTGCAACAGCCGTAGATAATACACTTGGTCAGCTTGTAGTGTGCTATGTTCAATAAACAAGGGTTGTGTACGTAATTTATGTGGTGTGCCGCGATAGCCCTCAATAGCACGCAAGGCTCTTTTTTGTAGCAGTAGTAGTTTATGGTTACTTGAAGACGTAGTCGTACCCCATACAAGATTACGATATGACAGTTTTGAGAAAAACAGTGCGTTATACATGGACACCTTTAACCAAACAGGCAAGAGTTTAGAAATTCCAAAAAATAGACCAACAATTTTGCTTAGTTCAGAAGCGAGTTTTGAGATATGAACAGACCAAGAACGATATTCATTAAACCACAGGCCGAGGAATTTTTGAGAAGAAACCTGACTGATTTTTCTATTATCATAATAAAGCTGTATAGAATAACGTTTCACAGTGTTGATCAGCTTGAAAAGAATATTCTTTGTTTTATTTATATTTAAAATAAGCTTATTTACGTGTAACCAATCACGAAGCTTCAGTAAATAAGTGTTAACCATACTTTGGAGGGCGGGTAATGAGCGGGAGGAAAAGAAAAGATTTGTGTCGTCAGCGCACATTACCATATCTGTAGAATTATATATATCGGCTAGGTCATTGATATGTGTAATGAATAATAAAGGCCCTAGTATTGATCCCTGCGGGACACCATGCATTATTGTCTGTGTAACTATACACACCACTTCCCCGTGATTTTAAAGGTAGCAGCACCGTTAGTACGGTTTTCGGCATATTGCGTCAAGTGGCAGACGAGGTACTGTGTTAGCGCTACTATATTTGGAACGCGTCCGACGCGCGGACTCGCGAGAGTGCGACGCTTGCAAATTACCTGAGACGGCGGAGCACACATGCCTGGTGCTTGTACACAGTATGACTACGCACGGCAGACGTTAATTTTTTTTGTTAGCGCCAATTAACAAAGGGCCATTCAGTGAACACATGAAGGAAGCGAGGCATCAATGCCATATTACAATATATATATATACATAAATATATATATATATATATATATGTATATATAAACGAGAAGAAAGGGGGTTAACTGAGGGGCTTGTTCCATATATTAAGCACGAGTAATTTCCCCTATGTTGTCCTTGGCGTCAGTGCTTGTTGGCTTCTTATGCCTTCGAGCACGAACGTATATATAATTGCGTACTATTGCTTGTCAGCATCATTAATCCTCAATCGCCCACTTTATCCTCTTGTCTTTCGCTCTGAGCAGAGTAGCAAGCTGGAGGGCTTTGTGCGTTTCAATATGCTCTCTCCTCTCTCTCTCTCCCTGAATAGAGCTTCTCTTCACATAGATTACAGTATGTGTGTTTGACCTATTTCTTTTTTTTTATACGAGTAAAATAAGGAGATGTTGGCCCCGAAATATGGTACCGGCTACTCCTTTTCACATGGGTTACATGCATCGCATATAATAACATTATTTGGTGACTACGTGCGGCCTGAAGAACAAATAACAGGCGTAATCTTTTAGGGCAGCTAAGGAGTAGCGTAGAGTTCTTGCAGAAAAAAACTATTGTGTTTTCCTGTAATTCTTCTTCCGTTATGCAATGAACTTGAACCGGTTCGAACCAGTTTGAACTTTCAATTTTTTTCGCTCCGTAGTTAGCCGAAACAGAAGCCGGAGCAAAAAAATGTTTCGTCTTGAAAGCGTGCTTCTAAAGTTATTTTCTGCGCAATATGGGATGATTTCCGTAGCTCCCATGGTAGTTCAAACTTGGCGTTTTGGTAAGGTTGTGAATTTGAGCGCGGAAAACAATACCACTAATACCTGCCGTGCGGCTTCGTGCGAGGAACCTATTCCCTACACGGAAGTTCGAGGGAGTTCCTTGTACGACTAATTATTAACGAAAAATTGATCGCTCATTGAAAACACCGCAAGTCTGTACAGCGCTTCACTCCCTAACTCTAAGCATAGCACCCAGAAAAGACAGGCTCACAAACAAAATCCCCAGAAACCTAGACAACGATTCGATAGAAGTCCTAACGACTTTCTTTAATACCCATAAGTGGGAACACTACCAAAGGAATGAAAGCACGCTCACATAGTGCTTAAACCAAAACCGGGCAAGCCTCCAGGCCTCACCAATATAGGGCCCATATCCCTGACGTCGTGCCTGGGAAACCTTTTGGAAGGCATGGTGCTCACTCGCCTGAATCATCACGCGGATGACACAGGTTTCTTTCCTGAAATAATGTACGACTTAAAGTTGCATTTGTAGGCTCAAGACGTACTACTCCAATCGAAGGAAGAAGTACTCGACCTTGTCACCACACATGCAAAATGCATACTCACACTGGACATTAAAGGAGCATTTAACAACGTATGTCATGAGGCCATCCTAAAAAACTTGTCACAACTAAATTGCAGCCAACGAATCTACAACTACATTCGAGCTTTCTTAACGGACCACACCGCAACCGTAGGTGTCGATACCCTGAGAACAAACGAGAAAAAAGTCTCAAATAGAGGCACTCCTCTGTCTTACCAAGTTTTCTCTTCAACGTCGCCATAAAAAAACCTACCAGAGCGTCTGGAGAAGATCCCACACCTTCCTCAGGCAATGTATACGGACAACATTACCATTTGGACAAATCGAGGCTCGGATGGAGAACAGCAGGACGCCCTACAAGCGTCGGAAAACACTGTCACCGAATACGCCGAAGAGTGCATGCAGCCTGGAATGCTCCCCAGAAAAATTCGAGCTGCTCGTCCTAAAAAAATCCAGAAGGAAAAGCACAGGTAAAGAGGCCACTGAAATACACCTCAACCAAAAACACGGATACTCAGTGTATTTGACTCCACGTATTAAATGTTCACATGCAAGATAATGGCGGCAATACCAACGCTACAAACGCATTCAAGAAAGTGCCTACAGAGTAGCTCGCATTATCAATAGAGGCACAAGTCGCAGACATGGCATGAAGAAAGAAGACCTACCACGCTTGACTCAGGCCCTTATCGGTCAGAAGAGACACATACGCGACACCTTATCTCAACCTAACACCAACAGAAAATGCTCAAATAAACGTATTGCTGCGGAAACCGTACAAACAAGCCAGAAACGCAGACTCGAGGATCCCCGACGGAACGCCCGCCTTCTCATCTAGCTGCCGCCGGAAGCCGTCAAGTGCGCCATCCAGAACGGCATCCACGATCGGAGAACCTAGACGCTGGAGCCTCGCGATGGACTTCACTTGAGATTCGGCCGATAAACGAGAGAGCTCCTAAACGCCCAGGCCACCTACTCGATGCGGGGCATGAACCATGAAATCTGGGAATGATGCCGGCAGGTGCAGAATTTGCTTGATCGCCTGCCGGGCAGACCTATCAATATTTGCAGAGATAGGTAGAACTGAGAGGGAGCTGGACATGGCATATAACAATTTCGGGACCAATAAGGTCGAAATGCAATGTAATTTCTGAAAAGGCTTCAATTTGGCCGAATTAATAAATGCCAATTCTTTCTCGATTAGTGTAATTGAAGCCTTCGGAGGTTTATTAACAAAGAGGTCGAGACCCAGATACTTGATAGGTTCGTTTCGGCTCTTGGGGCTGACCACGGCAACGCCCAGCCGAAGCTGGGGAATGTCGTAGTCAAACCACTTGAGCCGATGGGCCTCGTACCTCCACCCAAAATACTGGGTTTTCTTAGGGTTTAGAGCCAATCCAATCTTTTTGAAATGTTGTTGACCCACGTCGAGGTTCCTCACCAGTTCTTCATAACTGGAAGCAGTTAAAATTAGGTCGTCGGCGTACGCAAGGGCCGACAGTCTCGCCCTCCACTTTATACCCGCATCCGGACGAGTTGAGGTTGTGCAGAAGGGGATCAAGGGCCAAGTTAAACAAAAATGGCGACAGGGGATCACCCTGTTTGATCCCCCTCTGCACGAACACTCTAATCCCATCGGACCTGCCTCGGTAGAAGAAGGTAGTGGATTGACCATAATATTGGTCAGCGATCGACAGTACGTAGTCATCATGCGCCCCTCCCTCCCTCAAGGAAGAGAGAAGCGCATGATGACTGACGGAGGCGAAAGCGTTACGAAGGTCAAGTGAGGCAGCATAAAAATGGCGGTTGAAGCGTTTAGCATGCTTCATCAGTCCTTGCAATAGTAGCAGGTTCGACTGTGCCGACCGATCGCTCGAGAAGCCACTCTGTAATGGGTGAAATTTGTAAGATTCTTGCAGTCTGACCAGAAGCAAACGGGAGTGCAAACGTAATAAGGCGGATGAAATTGTGATCGGCCTGAGTTCTGACGTGGAGGACACATCGGGTGATTTTGGTATAAAACTGTGCGCGAGATCCGGAGCTCATCGGGAATGTTATGGTCAGTCAGCCAATTAGACATTATTAGAGCTAGGACTTCCGACGGGATCTTTCGTAGTTCGCGCACCGTAATTCCGTCAGGACCAGGGGCCGACTAAGCAGCCATACCTTTAAGAGCCAGAATTACCTCCTCTGCTGAAATTCTAGGACAGTTCCGCGGTAATCCGCCCTTAACACCGACTTCCTTAACGACAGGAGACTCACAGGAGAAGATGTCATCAAAGGTATCGTGTATATCCTCTAGAGATACAGGTTGCCGAGTGCGGGCGCCAGAGATTAGCTCTTCCATAAGTACTTTTGGGCCCAAGGCATAGAGGCGCTGATGTTCCGCGTACAGTCGCCGTTTAAACGAACGTGCACTCTCGTCAGGGCGCCTCAGTATCCTAGCGTTTAAATCATCTAGCCTCCACCCCGCATCCGACCGCGTCGAATTTTAACTCCAAAATACTCATAAATTGAGCATAGATCGGTCATTGTAAGGGGGGAATTAACAAGATTCACGGCCAAGCCACGGTCATCGACGCCACAGAATAAGAGTAAGTCCTGGACCTCATCGGTCGAGAGATTCTGGCCGTCAGAGAGCACACTATCACTGCTAGTGTCACTCTGTCCGGCATCGTGCGCAGTAGACCCCAACGAGGCTGGAGTGACAGCCCGTGCTGACTCCTCGGCCAGGATCTCCCGATACCTAGTTTGCCTCCACAGGCACTTTATGGAGTCAAGGGAACGAGTGGTATATATTGCGGCCAGAGCCGCATTGACAAGGCGCTCGCCGGGCGGCAACCCAGCCTCGGCCCGGGCCAGAATAAGAATTTGCTGCTCTGTCCAGGGCGGGTAGGTGCTTGCAGTAGGAACTGCACGGGACCGCAACTTTCTTATCGGCTCCACCCGATCACTGGGACAGGCACTCTCGGGAGATGAGCCAACTGGAACCTGAGGCCATCGGAGAAATTTCCAGTGCCATTACTGATGCGGACATCTTATGGCAGCGCATCCGGATCCACCCGATCCCTCACAGTAAGCTGTGGCAAGTAAACAGTTTCGTCGTGATGCGGCAGGCTGTCAGCCGTTCCTTCTCCGCCCTCCTGTTCCTGTAATTCTTGAGCTTCGTAGAAGCAATCCTCCCCCTCAGGTGCCACAAAAACACCTACCCCCATAAAGCCGGTTTGGGGATCTGGTGAGGCGGGCGACGTCGGCCGGGGCCTAAGTGTACTGCACTCTAGCGCATCCCTCCCGGCAGAGGGCGGCGAGTGCGCCGTAGTAGCACCGTACCCCGGCGACGTACGGCCAGACCCACCACTCATCCCAGCGGGTGGTAACTGGGGGTGCTAACCCCCTGGCAGTCATCTATGTCCACCTCTTTAGTTTCACCCCCTGATGGCACCCCAGCATAGCTGGCAGGGGAATCATTTTGGCTCTTAGCTCCACAGTTGTTACTCGGTGACTGCTCAGGGGTGGGTGGCGGCTCTTCCTTGCCCAAAGAGGAGGAGGATGACGAAGGGAAGGAAAATAGCGGCATACGAGTATTTAGAGGAGTTTTAAACTTGCAACATTGCCTGCCGCGAGAGGCTAAGCCAGCATTACTGTTTGGAGGTCGAGGGGGGCCGGATTTCTCTTTCGGCGTGCCTTGGGAATAGTCCGCTGAATGCTCTGACCTCAATTGTTTCTCGACTTCTCCATACTGGGCCGAGGAAAGAAAGGCGTCAATCTCCACGGCAGTTCTCCCAGTGATCCAAAAACTAATGGCATAACCCGTAGCACCTGCGCCCAGCTTAAGCCTGACAGAAACCACCTTGCGTAACTCCGAGGGGCTCCAATGCCGAGCAGAGGCATTCACCCGGAGAGTACCATCACTAGTAGCTGCCCCAGTAGTCCCAGCGCGACCAGGAGGGATACTCGTAGTCCTGATGGCGCCAGCACGACCAGTGGCGCTTTTAGTGGCCAATTTTATTGGAATCTACAACTACATTCGAGCTTTCTTAACGGACCACACCGCAACCGTAGGTGTCGATACCCTGAGAACAAACGAGAAAAAAGTCTCAAATAGAGGCACTCCTCTGTCTTACCAACTTTTCTCTTCAACGTCGCCATAAAAATACCTACTAGAGCGTCTGGAGAAGATCCCACACCTTCGTCAGGCAATGTATACGGACAACATTACCATTTGGACAAATCGAGGCTCGGATGGAGAACAGCAGGACGCCCGGTCTTCTTCGACCTTCCTCCTGGCAACGGAACAACGAAACTTCTGTCCCTGGGCATCCCCAACACCTTAGACGAACTAACTGAAGCACCAACCGTCATGTGCAAATCACACACCTCAACATCACTACGGGGTATTGCAATCTTCGACGATTGCAATACCCCGTGGCAACAACCAACAGTCCAAAAATACTCAAGTCCCTACATAAGCAAATAATGGTGGCCCCTATTCCGCGTAATGTGCACCCAGAGTATCACTTGGGCAGGAGAAAAGCACGTGCCAAAGCATTAAAAGGAGGATATAGCACTCTCTCCATTGCTAGCCGGACAGATGGGGCCAAGTACCCAAATGGGGAGGGCATGGTAATCAGCATGGCAGGACACAAACAAGAGGAACGGGTATCCGCCTCTGTTCGTACGCAGAACGTTCTGACTGGTCCCCAGTTTTCATGCTTACAGGGTAGCATATGACCAAAGGAAGTGAACCAATGTGCTCACGGCTTCTCAAATGTCGATGGTGCTGCTTATTGTTGACAGACAGCATCTCTCGCTGCTAACGTGCAGAAATTGGCTGAAATGAATACCTCAATTAAGAACTAAAGCTTTATTGCCGAAACTATTCAGCAAGTCTAGAAAGGCCATGAGTGTACGCGGCAGGTTAGATATACTTTTTGCTCACCTCACGCCCATCAAAAGAGCAGGTGGTACATGCGCTTGAAGAACTTGAAGCCAGCTGCATAGCCCTCAGTTGTTTGGCGGCTGTGTGAGAGAACACCTATGGGAACGGCACCAGCTGCTGTAGCTGACAACATGATAGTCACAGTGATTCGTGTCGTGTCACATGAAGCCATGGAGTCGGCGAAGACGATGTTGGAAGAAGACTCAAGCAGCTGGGCCAGCTTCATTATGGGAGCAACCAAGAGAATTACCCAGTTATCTGAGCCTCCCTCAGTGTTCAGCTCAACATCAGCTCCTGGGCCAAAACATTTCTCTAGTATGGCACAAGAGAAAAGCACAGAAAGTTTTCCATGGAGCACAGCAGCTTTGAATAAGCAACAGAATGTGTTGCTTCAAATTAAATGAACATCTTTGAGAAATGCTAGGCTTAGGTACTTTTTATTAGTGCGAGCGCAAACATTTTCTTGCTTCTATTTGAAGACCTAGAGAAAGAATGGTAGTTTCAGTAACAGATTTCTACATTTCGTAAGCATAGCTTCAAGATATACACAGGAAGAAGAAGTAACATATTGTAATGCAATATCAGTGAAGATTCTTTATGACAAAATACTAACTTTTGGTGGCTCACTGTTCCTTGCTTCCCTCTTACTATTTATTCTACAAGGAGTATTTCCCGAGTGCACTCTCTGAATCAAAGCCTTTGCATGGTAATGTAGTTCAAACAACGTTTACAGTGAGCGAGGTAGTGAACAAGCTAATTCTAGCATGTTAAGTTTACTATGGCGTTGCTTCCACATTCTATAGTGTTGTAGGCAATGGTTCTGTCCAAAAATGGGCTCAGTCAACCTTTGTTTTCTAATAGCACTGACTTTGTGTTTTTGTATGGTGGCTACCACATCAAAGCAACCAGGGGAGAAACATGCACAGCCTTCAGATTTGCACTCTTGGTTCTTACGAGAAGGCAGAAAATAAGCTGTGAAGAGCAAGAACACGTTTTCTTGTGAAATAAGAAGGGAAACTAGAGAATTCTGGCAGCTGTTACAAACCTATGAGGAAACGTTTGTCTTCCCACCTTGTGCAGCATACCCAGGTGTTTTCCCCTGAATCTTTGTGAAAGGGTGACAGACTGTGCCGTAGTGATCCTGTCGCCACTTTCTACAGATGTGATACACAGCCCTCTTTGTCGGATTCAAAGTACCACTAGCCAGTAGGACGAGGCTTGCCGCACCTTCTTCTACTGACAGTGGGCTTTCATGCAGTTGTATGGCTTTATCAAGAGTAAGACCATAGGAGAAATAGCCGTGAAATAGTGCTTTTCTTTCTTCATTACAATGCAGCAAACGCAGGGCAGCGGAACTCTCAGTTGCATGGTTGTGTTGTAGCAACAACTTCCTCACAGCAAAAAATTGGAGTATCTCGGTGGAGGAATGTGTCATTCCTCTTGGGGCTGTAATTCACTTTTTTTCAAATTAATGTCGATCACTCACATGCAGCTGGTGTTCCGCTTCTTAACAACTTTGTTGCGGTCACGGAGGTGACACCGCCAGCCTTTGTGACAGACCATCTTGCAAGGAACCCAAACATTTGTCACAACATGTCACTTCATCTGCAATGTGAAAAGGTGCTCTTTAAGCAGTGCGCGTGCTCAATTTGAGCATGAGCACTTTTTGAATAAGTCAGCGGCATTTTCTCAATTCACCTTTAGTTACAGATGGCTGGCACACAACTTGGAAGGCCACAGTGATGTGAAAATATGATCACATAAGCTTGTGTCTTCGTAGTATTCGGCATTACTCTGTTTTTACCACTCCTACTAATACTGACTATGGATCTTGGGCAATAAAACAGTCCAAGAATTAAGCCCGTAAGCATTCGTTTACAAAGTCGCTTCAAAACCTCAAATGTGCGTTTTATTTTACATCACCGTGAGGATGTTTCACCCTGCAATGCACAAGGTTTAGGCAAGGAGTAGGAAATAAGATTTCTGAAATCGGAGGCTAAGCAAATGCTTTCAGCCTGTGTAGAGAGGGGCCCTCAGTACAGGGCTCCCGTGGCCTTTGCTCTACTTCGGGTCCGTTGAATGGTCTGTCACTGGTCGTTCGCATCTGGGCTGGTCAGCACAGCATCCCACTGCTCATGTGCACGGCCTTAGGGGCTGCTTGTTCATTGGGGCAAGCCCATGTTATGCAGTTCGAGGTGCCGTACTCGTTAAATAGGGGCATTTCTTGGAGTGTAGCGTGGGGCGCATGGCGTGTATCATGGCAAAAAGGGGGGGGGGGGGTGCGGTAGTCCGCACACCACTGCTTCATCTCCACCTGAGAGGCAGTGAAAGCTTTCTTTCGGCTTTATAATTTTAGCTACACATTCATTTTTCCCCACAGATGTCAACGATTGAAATGAGACGTATTGCATGTAGCTCACACATTTTGTGTGTTTTTTTATTTTCTCAGAAGTTCTGTTGTCATGTTTAATGCGCTTTGAAAATTTCACAGAAAAAAATAATTTCTCGTGTGTAAAAGATATCGGCAGCTTCTACAAGGCAAAAAATATCTTTAAGTAGCTCAATTCACGAATGAAGTAATATTGCAGCGCACTTCGGAACAACGACGTAACACACAATGAACAAACACGATGGCTGTACTGCTACTCTCACCTGCAGTACAGCGCTCATGTTTGCGCATTCTGTTTACGTCGTTATTTCGATGTGCCGTGCCATATTCCATAATGATTGACCAACAAGCCTACCAGCACGTCTTAAACGTGTATGAGGTAGAAAATTCAAATTTTTAAATACTTCAGGCATAAAACGAAATATTTCGTACACGTATACCACTACTGAGTGACCTTTTTGGTTTACAAGCATAAGAAACACATTATAGTTCTCATGACAATACCTATATGAAAAACATATGTTTTGCATTACAGGGTGACACCTACATTTTAAAAAGAAATACCGGTATTTCTTTATCCTATTTCTCCACCTGTTCGGAAACCGTTTAGCGGCTCTACGGTCTGCGCTAAATTTCATGGTTTTTTTTTATTCCACCTTCAGCACGTTAAAGCCTCGTTTATGAAAGATATCATTTGTAACAAAGGCACGTGACAAAATGAAACTCGGTTTTCGCATCTGCCGGCTTTTTGAGTGCTGTTGACGATCTATGATGTGTTGGTCGCTCACTCTACCGTCTGACCCACTCGGAAGCGTTTTTTTTTTCGCTGGCAATGTCGCATCGCAAAACGACAGTGTGCTCGGTAAATACAGAAACGTCCCGAAAGCAGTGCCTAACTGGAGTTAGGAGGAAACTCGCTCCGTAGCGTAGCTGTATCACAAGGAACACACACGACACCCTGCAATGCTTGCAAGACACCACAGGCCTCACAGCCAGATGTGTCCTATGTATACAGATACGCTTTGGTAAATCACAGAACTAGTACAATACCGCGCCACAGGACTGACAAGACCAATGAAACAAGATTAAACGATTACAGCCGTTGCGTAGTCCGCGTGATTTCGGTTTTTGCAAGCGCACTGGCGCTCACGGCGTATGGGATGCACATCACATTTTTGAGTATTTCTTCAAGAACATTGAAACCTTTGCACTTATTTATTTTTAATATTTACATAAGAAACAAAGCGCTACTACCAAAACGTGGGTGTTTTCTTTAGCGTCTTAGCTTTTCGTATCACAGCCGGAACTTCCTTCGCTGCACTCTTTAGGAGACTGAATGACGCTGCGGCAAACACTCAGGCGCTGGCAACGTCACGAGTGCACCCGCAGCCCCTCAATGAGATGAATGAAACTTCAATCATAAACAACGAGGGGAAAATGACCTTTTATTTTGTGATCTCCTTCCTTTCCTTGGCAATGAACCCCTTCCTTGGAGATCCCCCCAACTCTCCTGGACAAGTCTTCTTTAAATTCCCCCCCCCCCCGCTTTCCTTGAGAATGGACCTCTTCGCAAATCGTGTCGCCTATACGCGGGATGTTATTTGACGGCGTCCTGGCCCCACTGTTAACCAGAACCGCTCGAGACTGCGATAGGGTCTTTACTCTGCGCAAATCATATAAATAGATTTGTTCTCGTTTTCATCATTGTGATGCCCGCCTTCGTTGTGGTTTTCTGATTCTTGCGATAAACACCCACCTCACCGGGTCCTGGTTGTATCAGGATGTAGAGAAGCTAATAACTTGGAAAATAGTACCTAGTCTATGCCATTGTATGTTTCTTTAGTGTTTCCTTCCTGCCTGTCTTTGTGCTACGTTTCCAAGTTTGGGTAGACTAGTGCTGCAAGCACAGAAGTTAAAGTAAGCTTAAAATACCGTCACTTGCAATGCGCAGGAAACACACCCGCTTATCATCCCTTCACGCATTCTATCAGAGCAACTCACCCTTTGCGGTGACCCACATTCAACAAGCTCATTGTAATTCCGAGAGGATTGATTACAATCACAAATTAAAACCTATCTATGTATGAACGAATAAGTTAAAAAACTTCATTATTGTGCTGTCAATTAATGAATGAACTCCATTACACCTAACGCAGTCACACTAACTTAGTCATCTTCTTTCCAAAAGGCCTTGCTAAACTATTTGGAAAGCGGCAATGAATTTTGAGAAAATAACATTGCGCCTGTCTTCTCTCGCAGCGCCTAATTTCACAGAACCTGTCTCTATTTACGGACGGGTACTGGTCGAGAATATCGGTGGCATCGATGAGCGGAACATGGTGAGTTCACATTGAAATTCATATGGACTGCGTCAGATTTGTGCAGTCAGCATGTTACAAGTGAGCGGTGCTTCACATAGGCACAGTAGAGTGCTTGCTTACTTGTTGTAAGTGCATGTGCTTAGTGGGACGGAACTTCCCCGTCTCAAGTTAGGTGATATCAGCGAGCTAACAGATGGCCCTGTGCCTTAGGTCTCCCTAGTTGTCTTTGTTCCCAAGCTGCATCACCCGCAAACATAATGTGCATAGATATGCCTATGGTAAAGTGCCATTCGGCGATGTCCTACTTTAGATGGCATCATCATAGCAAACAATGAGTCTTCTTGAATATTGACTTGAAAAATCGTTGTTACCAGTTGGAGCGTGACATTCCTTTAATGCAGCTGACAACATTTTCGACAAGAGCCCGCTCGTTCCGGTATAAGCGCCTGAAGTTTGGCATCAGCAGTGCAGTCGAAAATTTTCAGAATACTATTCGCTAAGTTCTCAACGGCATACCGAATGTTCTGAACGTCAGTGATGACATTTACGTTATTGGCAAAACAAATTTTAAAAACCGCGGCCTCTTAAGCTGTCCTCCAATGCCTCCGTCAAGCAGCACAGACACTTAATACTACAAAAAGTGTCACAATGACCACATCAAATGAGAATCTTAGTATTCATCTTTTCTTCATCGGACATTTCACCAGACCCTCAGAAAACTGAAACATTCCTACAGGTCACAAGGCGAAAGTCCCCTCAAGAGTTGAAACCTCTCATTGGCATGCTCAACTATTCAGATCGATTTCTTCATGACCTTGCAGATCTCATAAAGTCACTGTGAGAGCTCACAGTGAAACACCCAATTTCGCATTGGACCGTCATGCAGGTTGTCTCAAAAAAAGTAAAAAAAAGTAATGTCCAATGAATCAACAATTGCCTATTTGATCTATCGATGCCTGTTGAACTTATTTTGAAGTCAAGTCCTCATTTATTTGGTTCCATTTTGTGGTAGTTCAGCGACACAAAGATTTCAGTAATTGATTACGTGAGCAGAGCGCTTACTCCGATTGAGAGTCAGTCAGTAAGAATGAAAGATGCTTGCAACTGTTTATGGCACTGAACATTTTTCATTGCACCTAAGTGGAGTCAACTTCGTATTGTTCACTGAATACAAGCCCTTAGTGAACATACTGCAGGACCCGCAATCGTCATCATTGACCTGAAGTAAACGCATTGCCCTTCGCCTGCATCAGTATGCATTTCAGGTGCGACAAACTGCGCAACACAGCAACCAATTGGACTACTTTTTGAAGCATCTAGGGACCCTATAACCTAAAACTATTCCAATATGTTTTCATTTCCATCTCCTGCCGGCAAACTTGCGTAACCGCCGAATCAAGCATCGTACGTTGCCCCACAGGGTTGTCTGGACATACCAATCAGGCGCTCTCGTCGTTTATATGAGGTCACTTTTGTTTGCTTTAAAAACGAACATTGCCTACACTGAGCGACTTGTCTTATCTAATTCGCTGACGAGAGGCGAGGAGTACGCTCAAGTGGAGAGGGATTCAATGGGGCCTAGCCAGTGCAATGAAAATCTATAACTGCATGAAGAGGGTGGCACCGGCGTCTGCGATTGGTCCGCTTTCCCTTACTTAGCTTGAGGTGGCTGGTCGAAAATCGCGGCGGCATGCAACGGAAGGTTAAAAATGCCGCTAAAACGGATCCTCAACAAAGAAGAGTTAGCAGAGCGAGGTCATAAACGTGCCCAAAACGCTCGATAACGTTACACGGCCGCGTAAAGCGTTTTATTGTACGCAAATAAACCGATACTCTCCGGGAGATGCGAGTAGCCAGTGCCTGAGCGATCGGCGGCAGCAATATTTTATTCCTATCGGAACGGGGAAGCCTGCGGCTATTTAGAAAAGAATTTAGTTTTGTTCGGCATATTATTGCATCTTTGACGCGTACGTGTCAACTTGACGCGGCGAGTTTTCGCGGTTTTGTGACGTCGCGTGACAGGCAGGTGAAGTGGGTGCAGCCCGAAAACTTTCAACCAATAGCCGAGGCCTAACGGCGAATTGGCGTCTAATCATAAATAACTATTTTTCTTTTGTTCGGTGGAATAATGCATAATCAGTGTGTACGCGTCATATCAGATGGGGAGCTATCGCGGTTTTCGCGACGTCGCATGACAGGCGAAGTGGAGGTGGTTCAAAAAGATTTTTCACCAATCGTGGAGGGCTAATTGTAGAATTGGAATAGAAAAGTGTGGAATAGCTTTACGTTATAGCGCCCTAGTACCCGAGAATAAGGTAACCACTCGCATGATAAAGTTCCAGACGAGTATGTTAAATTAATCCAGTATCATTCAACCTCAAAAGCACTCTCAAAGCAAGAAGTGGCCGAACAGAAAAAAAGCACAGAAGCAACTACAACTACTTACGAAAGTCCTTCAGTAACCTGAGCAAAATGCCTGGTTGTGCCCACAACTAAGACCATTTACTGCAGTGCTGGCAAAGCTCACAACAATGCAAGAAGGCCTCATCCATCGAGGAAATCGCTTAATTTAACCTGTCACTCTTCAAAAACATTCCATATACAGCCTCCGCACCGAGGACATCAAGGTATCCTCGAATCGTTCAGACCAAGCAACTTCTGTGACAAAGAGCCTGCTTTCCTGAAATGGAAAGCTTCGTGGATACAGTGGGGAGGAGCTGCCTGCCATGTCAAGCTGCAGCACCACAACGAATTCAAATCACTTCCTCTTTCAGTACCACCAAATGGACCCTGACAGAAGCCCGCGAATACACGCAAAGTGCCTCCAGCGGGAAGTCGCGCGGCAATTTTTCGTGTACTCGCGGGCGCCTTTCATGCTTGGAAAGACACCTTTATGTAGCACGTATTGAGCAACAGAATGCTGTGTTGGGAGTTTTTCATGTTCGTATACAATTTTCTCATTGGCACTTTGCATCTAATTATAATATGCAAGAAGTTGAATAAAACTCAGGACTGTAATTAGGCGGAATGTAAAAATAATCTGAGTATGTACAAGTGACGGTAAACAACATTACCTTGGTTCTGTCCAACTACGTGGCATTTACATATTTTCAGTTTAGCCGAAGTTCCGGGGGACACCGTATATATACGCAGTTGGCAACCCTAAGGGCGAAGCAAAGCCGCAATAAAGCAATATCTGTTCCGATCACGGTAGTATAATATGGAAGGTGCATGAACTACACTCCGAGTGCGACAGATGACGTGGAAGAGCAGGGGCCATATCCGTTGGGATTCCGCTGGCGTGGTCTATGTGAATTAGGAATGCACGTCCTAGTATAAGTAATAAAACGCGTTCCGAAGCTTATTTTTGTGCATTTTCTATCGAGTGCCGGTTGTGGACTGATTATGCTGAGAAAAACATTGAAGCGAATGTAAAAGAATGTAAATGCCTTGCCCGTCGTACATGTTCCTCTTTCAGTCCGTGTCTTCGTAGCGCTCTTTTCTTTAAGTATGCAAAACCAACTTGCCCACATCAAGCTTCTGCTGCTTCAGAAGCGAATGTAAGCACGTATAATTGGTAATACAAAAATACGCCGACAATTACGATACTACCTAATGCGAAGTTTGAGCGCAGCTCTATACGTGTTTTTATTTTGCGATATATTGGCTGCCTGGACAATCTGTCTCGTGCCGCACGTTGCAAACGTAGCGAATTGTAGCGCGACTGACTCGCTAATCTGGAGATCGCGAGAGGCAGCGCGTGGGTGACGCGTCGGCGCAGTTCACAGCAGTAGCCGCCGACAGAGCACCCAGACGACGCGTGCTGCTCTGGCGCCACCTCGTAGCCATTGTCGCCCCACTACGCTTTTCTTCTCAGTCTTTTGTCATAGACTCCTCTTCCGCTTTCCTCCACGCGTCTTTCTACCCCCACTGCGCTTCGCGTTCACTCTTTCATCTTTCGCTGTGCTCGTTCGTACGCCGACGCTCGCCGCAGTAATGGGTCATAAGAGCTGCGCTCTAACACATACAGATAGCCAGGTAGCTGCTGCAGTCGGCGGTTTGTACTGAGTTAGACTACCCCCTCCCCCTCCCCCTTGATTTGATAACGACTACCTCGTAGTCTAGAAACACAAACTCGAAGCTGCCAAATGCTTGCGTTGTACCCTTAGTTACCACAGTGCTACGGAATCGCAAAGCGACACATTCTTCACATAACAGCGAAACATGCAGATGTCACACGTACGTCGTCTCTGGCGTGATCTTTTGCTGCTCTACGACGAAGCAAAACGCGCTTGGTGCTATTGTTGCTATAACGGCATGTTTTACCTTTTCTTTCTATTTTTCATGGATTGTATCAGCAAATTCTCTGGCACTTTCAGTTCTTGTGTTCGAAAGTGGCTCCTGCAGCCTAAATACATTAAAGGAGCCTGATCGGCATTTGCTGATTCTCAGTATTACGCCCATAGCCTATACCGTATTGTTGCGTATTTAAGCGCCTGCTTCCTTAGAAACCCGCATTTGGTGTTGTAGAAGTGCGAACACTACCAAATTGGCTTAACTGTTTTCCTTAATTATGAATTGTTAAAAGACCGTCATCAAACAGGTTCTGAATTGTCATTTTTGCTAGCCAAATTTGCAGCAAACTTATTAAATCATTGTTAATCGAGCAGATTCTTGGAGCATGAGCTCATCGTTACGATGTTGTGCACGCGTAGCAATGAATTTAGCTCGTTGAGGCACTTCTGAAATCCATGCCAAAGAATGTGTTCACTATGTGTTCACTAATGTGTTCAATGGTTACAAATACTCTCCTAGCCTGCTTGAGTTCATCATCCATGCTATAGATCTTCTTTATCCTAGCATTTTGTAACACCACTTTAACGCTTTTTTTCTTCCTCAAAAATTTACATACATACATACATACATACATACATACATACATACATACATACATACATACATACATACATACATACATACATACATACATACATACATACATACATACATACATACATACATACATACATACCCTGTAGCGCTATCTATGCCCGTACCAGATAACAGATCCGGTCCAATCATTCTCTTCCCTGCATTTTTTCGCACCAATACTCTAAACGTCCCTTGCCTCGCTCGTCTGCTGACCGGTTGATCCTCCTTTCCACTTTAAATCTAAGTACTTCACGAAGACGTCATTACTTATGGGTCTTGCTGGGTGAATAACTTCGCATTTCATTAGGATGCCTTGAGTAGTCTCCGGACTTTTCTTGCAGCAGACACATGCCCCTCTTCTTGCGAATATTTGCTCAGGTATGTTTTCGTCCTTAGGCAACCAGCTTGAACCTCATATAGAATAGTACTGCCCTTTGCATTATCGTCCGGATTTTCTCCTCTTAGCGCAAAAGCTGATGATCGTGATGATGATTTAATGGCATGTCCTTTGAAACGGGGTGGTGTGCAAATAGTCATCTGGCCTGCTTGAGATACTCAGGTATGCTGTACATGCTTTTCATTCTAACTTTTTGCATACTTCTTAATCTTTTTGTCTTCCTCGAAATTTCTCTATCTACCTTGTACCGCTACATATAGCTCAACGTAAAAGACGGAGCTATCTGTCAGCGAGCACCACATACTATAGCCAGTTGTAGAGACGCTCCCTCCACGGTTCCACGATTCGGGAAAGTTACTTCGCGCAGACGAAAACTATTGGTGCCCGCGTGAACTTCATACGCTTCTCATTATCTTACACCGTATTTCCAATGATGTGCATCATTATCCAGCAAATCTTAGCATTTAGGCACATTTCCATGACTATGTCAATCGCTGACGCTTGAGCGCAATCTGTTTAGGTTGTCTGGAAGATTTCAGCGTGGTTAATACGTTTTTTTGTTTATTTGTGCCCGTTGCCGAGACGTCAACTGCTGCATATGTGTTGAAGAAGGTGTGGCGTCGTATAAAAGCAGGGAATTTAAGCACCCGGCCTGATAGACAGAGTTCAACAAACACGCAGTTGAATAATCTTACGAGCCGAAGTGGGAAATTCGAATCGAATTAAATATTTAAAACCTTTAATAAAGCTGGCTGTTAGACACGGGATACACGAAGCGGCGGCGGCAGAGGACGAAGACGACGAAATATCGCGTAAGCAGCAGGTGTTGCTGAAACTAAACGTTAAAATCGTGCAGCGCGTCACGGAGACATGATCCCCATAGGCAGAAAGTTGGAAACCTTCACCGGCATTTGGACAACGATTCGGACAGGCGCATAGGTCTGGTAAGAGTGTTTAAATTCGCATGAGGCTTTGCACCTGTTCTAGGCGAAAATAATTCAGACGAGCCAATAAAAAGGCAGGCCAATAAATTTTTAGGTTTTGTGGGCCAAAACAAGGAGAATTTTTTGATCACCTGCGGTTCTTCAGTGTGCACCTATTGAAATGCGGCCTTCGCGGCGGGGACTCGATTTGACAGCGCAGCGCCATAGCCACTAAGCCACCACGGCGGATTAGGACAGGACATAAGCTATGCAAACTATTAGTTGCTCAATTTAGTTTTGACGCTTCCTTATCGAGCACCATGTATATCAATTGCAAAATAAACCATCATATAAAAGTATACCACTTGTCTTGTAGTGCTCTCTTCGCTTGTGCGTGTACTTTGTAGCGATAGAAGAATGTTTAGTTTCAGCCAGAAGAAACCACCTCAGCTTTTCACTCTTTGATCGTGACTGCTGTTCGTAACATAAAATAAGACCCGCCGCTGTAGCCCAGTGGCAATGGTATTGGGCTGCGGAGCTCGTGGTCGTGGGCTCGATCCTTGCTGGGGCGGCCAAATCGAAATCGAGATGCAATGAAAAATATGCTCCTGTACTTTGAGTAGACTTAGGTGCACATCGAAGAACCACATGTGATCAAAATTAATGCGGAGTCCCCCATTATGGCATGCCTTGTAATCAGATCGTGATTTTGACACGCAAGACAAGGGAATTTATTTCAGTTACCATTAGTTAAGGCAACCAAAGCGTGTGTGCGTCTGTGTGTTTATTTTCCGAGTTGCGGCACCCCCCCCCCCCGTCGTTGGGCGACTGCTTTTGTTTCAGCGATTCGAGTCGCATCTGGAAATGAGTCCACTTTGTTTCGATATGCCTGCGACTGTTCCATGTGCGACCTTAAAGGTCTGAGTTTCCGTATACTGTGCAAGCGCTCAGTGCCTGCAGCTGTAGCCCCGTAATTGCAATCACGGCGTGAATTCCCCGGTGGGGTAAGATACTTCGTGGAGACCAATACCGCCGGTCGGAAATAATAAAGCAGTCCATCGATACCACGAGAACTAGACTTTTACGAATATTCGACGATTTGTACCCGTAACGACATAAATAAGTCTTGAAGCTGGGGAGCATACATACATAAGCGTCATGAATGCTTCGCATATGCACGATTGCAAGAAAACCAGCTGTTCGTGGACAGGCAAGGGGCTGGTAATTTTATTGTGTAAGAACGGGCTCGTGACTTTGGCTTTTGAGATGTTGATAATGCGGAGTAGTTCAATATTTCAACTGTTAATAAGATAAAGTTGTCAACAAACGTTGTTGTAGGATCAGTTATTGCCGAAAGTGCCTTACAGGTGCTCTTCAAGGTGAAGACCAAAGTTCGTCGAGAACTTCGTTCAACGCTGTCTCCGAACGCAGAATCTGGTGCGCACTACGAGGCAACTTCGTAAGCTAAACACCAACGCACAAAGTGCACCGCAGCACATTGACGTGATCAGCAGAATATGGAAAACGTGGAGCCTAATTCCTCAGCCCTCCGCCCTTATTTTCCCTAACAACAATAGCTACGTCAACATTACGTAGCGAATCAAAGCGTAATGCTCTACCGGGTTGTTGTGTGGCTACCGCGTTAGGTGTCACCCGCTTTTCGTCTGTTATAGGTTCGCTATTAGAACGCCACCAGTTGCATATCGAGAGTCCTCGGCGCATGAAATAGAAGTTACTTAAACGCGCTGATCTGCCAAACGCACACGGCAACTGTGGAGTACAGTTCAGGGGCCGTGCTACGTTTTTAACGTGAAGCATCCTGGTCGAACGTAGATCGGTTTATCCTGTCGAGTGTCGGACCGTTTAGTTGGCCTATCCTGAAGGCAGTGGCGTCTGAAATATTGACCTAAGACTGCGTTGGGAGCGCACAACTATTATCGAACACCCTGATAGCGCTAAATGTGACCTTCACACCCGGTAGAGCCCAGACGAAACAATATGGGATCATTTGTCGCTGGGCACACCCGATCTCGAATTCTAGGCATAGCGCCCCTGGGCTCGTCCCCATGTGATGTCAGCATTTAACGACATTGGGATTGCTGCACCCTCAGCAGTGGAACCACCAGAGATGCCATCGGTGAAGACACGGTCGATACCACAATCAGCGACCCTGTGCATGTGAATAGGTGCAAGTGGGCTTGGTGACACCGCTGGCAGACGGATGCTGATCCCGATTCTTTTTGTCCAGATTGCTTGGCTGGTGCATTTCGCCGTAGGATCGAGGGACCCTGCCTTGGAGTGGGTTTCCTCTAACGAACATGCGCCAGATGGTATGATCATCGCGGCATCGTCAATCAACCTTGAAGATACGACGCCCCATGTGCACCAAGCGTGCCATCTTATCAGTTCGGTGACATCATCAGATACTGACGAATTCAAGTATAAATATCGGAGCCTTTTACAAGATTCTTTCAATGGGCTTGGTGACACCGCTGGCAGACGGATGCTGATCCCGATTCTTTTTGTCCAGATTGGGGACAAATATTTAATTTCTTCTATTAGAGACGATTTAGTCACATTGACGGTGTTGCCAAGGCCACAGTGTTTGCACTGTTTATTGTTTGATTGCCTGCATGTGATCAGGCTGTTGCTACTAATCTCCGGAGATATAGAGCTAGATATATGGGCCCTTCTGTTTCTGCATCCGAGACACACTTAAACAGTGAATTACTCCGAAACATTTTGAAAGAGCAAACCTAGACAAATAAGACTCTTGTCGCACTGACTCCAAACTTGAAACCGGTTGAATCAACGATCGAAGGTATTCAAGCTAACATTACAACTATTGAGCAAGAACTTTCAAGAACAAGCTAGTTCTTCAGTTAATTGCAAAGGTCGAAGACCTCGAAAATAGAAGTCGACATAACATTTTAGTTTATGGCGTAAAAGAAAAAGAGGGAGAAGACTCAAAAGAACTGGAGCGCAAAGTAAACGAAGAAATTTTCAGAAACGTCCTCGGTGTTGAAATCAGTACCATAGAGCGCATGCACAGAATTGGCACCAAAAACGCACAGCGCCCTCGTGCAATCATTTTGAGGTTTTATAACTACATCGACAAAACTAAGATTTTGTCTTCCTGCTTCAAATTAAAAGGTACGAAAATAGCAATTTCGGAGGACTTTTCTAAAAAAATTCGCGATATACGTGCGAAATTATGGCGGTCTGCCGCTCAAGAAAAGCACAGTGGTTCTAAAGTTTCCTCATTTTTGATAAGGTGAGAGTCGATGGCAAGCTGTATCTATGGGACATACTTATAAATTGCAGAGTACAGTTGTCCCAATCCACTGCGTCTGCGAAATCCCAACGGTTGCCTTCTCAGTCCACTCGTGCGGCCACGCGTCAGTGTGCTAAGAAATGACAAGTATCTAGCAAGACGCTCCGGCTTGTTTCGCTCAATGCACGCAGTGTTCTTAATAAGGTACAGTTTCTTGAATATGTAATTTTGACACATCAGCCACACGTTTTAGTGATAACAGAAACCTGGCTACATTCAGATGAGCAAAATTCTCAAATAGTGCCATCTTCCTACACGCTAATTCGTTGAGACAGAGGATCACGTGGTGGCGGAGTTGCAATTGCGATAGAAAACAAAATTAAATTTACTCACATAGATGGCATCAACAATCACGAAAGCATATGATGGAAATTGAAATTTTTCGATAAGAATATAACATTGGGTGGTGTCTATCATCCTCCGAATGCTCCCCCTGAGTATATATAAGCACTATAATATTACTTGCTGCGAAATACCAATTCACGTTCAAACATCCTTATCACTGGCGATTTCAACTTACCCGGCATTAACTGGTCCAGTCTTTCTCATGACGGCAAGGATTCTAAAAATGCTGAGCCACTACTACTAACTGCGTTTACCTCTTCCTTAAACCAACTCGTTTCCGAAGCCACCAGGATTTCCAGTTCTTCTTCCGTTCTTGACCTTGCGTTTGCAAGAGCTTGCTCCAAAACTGCTCTGTTAGTGTCAGAGATGGGATATCTGATCACAAGTTACTGGCGTTAGCGTGTCCTATTTCTGCCTAACGATCACCGGTCAAACCTTCTGACATTTTCATCAGGGACTAAACGCATGCGGATCACGATGCATTGCTCAGCTATATGGAATCCATGTTCCCATATTTTAATGAAATAAAATACGTTAATGAGTTATGGTCATGTTTTAAAGAAATAATACTTGACTGTGAACGCAGTTATGTGCCTTTAAAAAAGAAACGCGTCAACAGGGACTACCCATGGATGAATCGTGATCTGATTCATCAACAACGCAAGATTAAACGCTGTCGTAAACGTGGTGACAAACAACAGCTTCGAAGTCTGGTACAAACGTTTCAGGAACAAATGCGCGCAGCAATAAACCAATTTTTTTCCTGCACTCTGTCGTCTTTCATGTTAGAGCGACCCCAAAAAATCTGGCGTTATTTGTCTAAAGATAAAAGCGGTATAACAGAAATAAAAGAACCGGGCGTAATCATCGATGATCCCTCCATAATTTCTCAAAAATTCAGCGCATTTTTCCAGTCTGTTTTCACGCTGACGGCATCACACGCAATCTGGCCATCTTATGCACTTCTTGAACCGATGCCTGAAGTAAACTTAAGCAAAGGGGGTTCTTCACCTTTTGCGTACACTTGATATAAAAAAAAATCACCCGGTCCTGACGAAATATCAAACGTTTTTCTTAACAGATATGCGACCTGGGTAACAGAGTATTTGTATAAAATATATACAGTCTCGTTAGAATCTTGTGTGATACCCAACGACTGGCGCTCCGCAAGGATAGTCCCAATTCACACGTCTGGATCACCATTAAAGTTAAGCAACTACAGACCAGCTTCCCTAACATTCAGAATTTGTGAGATGTTAGAACATACAATATTTAAAGCGATTATGATACATATAGAAAATAACCAACTGCTTCATGACAATCAACATGGCTTTAGGTCCGGTCTGTCCACTGGAACTCAGCTAGCCGAGATAACCAACGATTTCGTAATCTTACTAAATATGAAGAGTCAAATTGACGCAGTGTTTTTAGACTTTTAAAAAGCGTTCGACGTTGTTCCACACGAGGATTCAGTAACTAAACTGCGTGTTATTGGTATTGAAGACAGCAGTGTTCGCTGGAAACTATGTTACTTAGCTTCAAGGAAACAATACGTCGCTGTTAATGACTGCATCTCTGATACGCTAGATGCACACTCAGGAGTACCACAGTGATCGGTCCATTATTGTTTTTGGTTTATATCAACGATATCTATTTATCAGTGCAACCTCCTGTAAAGATCCGACTGTTTGCGTACAATTGTGTTCTTTATACCAGCATAAACCAACACGCTGATCAAGTCAAGCTAAATGATGCATTGTATTCAATCAGTGCATGGTGTGATATATGGGGTTTGAAACTCAATACTTCGAAAACGGCAAGCATAACATTTGGTTACAAAAAAGGATCTTTCCAATTTGCTTACACCATGAAACATGCTTATGTGAAAAAAACTAGGTAGGTGAAGTGTTTGGGTGTTACACTCACAAGTAATTTAAGTAGGGAACCCCATATATATAATGCTTGTAGTAACGCACCTAAAAAGCTGGCATTTTTAAAGCGAAAACTACGTCATGCGTCACCTGCTGTAAAGTTAACAGCATACAAAGCTCTAAATAGGCCAAAATTAGAATATGCAGACCTAATCTGGAGTCCGTATCAACAATATTTAATTTTAAAAAATGGAAGGGGTTCAGAACATGGCTTTGAGGTTTATCTATTCTACCTATTCGGGCGCTTTCAGAGCGTATCACTTCTTCGCGATAGGGCAGAGATAAGAAAACTCAATCATCGTAGAATGGTATCCAGATTAAAATTTATCTATCAGCTTTAACATGGCCTCTTTAAAATACCTCGTGAACGTCACATAACCGAGCCGCCAATAAGCTTTGACCGTACACAACACAATAAAATAGTTGGCAACCATTCAGTTACCTTAGCATGCATCAATATTCCCTGTTTCCTTCATGCTACGTTGTTATGTAATAAATTACCACAAGAAGTAGTTAACGCTAATACCACATAATCGTTGGTATAGCATAATATAGCATAATCGTCGATTAATAGCATCCTGCACATAGGGAAGGAAATTAATTATATCATCTGTGTTTTCTTCTAAAATTAGGTAAAAATGCTGAATTGAGTGATCTGTTGTGTGTACATGATTTACCATTACTTTGTTGTTGAGTTACAAACTACAACTATTGTTCCTAATTCGTATTTATTGTTACTTCGAAATTGCAAGCGCTGATGTCCCTGTATATTTTATATATCTTTATATAATTTTTATTGTTCTGTATTCTTTTTTCGATTTCCAGCCTTGTTTATTACCACTGCTGTAGCCACTCCTGCTGGGGCCTGAACAGGCCCTGCAGTATTTGTAAATAACAAAGTAATTATGTCAAGTGATATATATGCATCTAGATACTCTAACAATGCAATATTCTAAAAGTGTACGTGAAGATGATCTCTGACAACGCAATGTCATACAAAAATTGCAGCTTCACAACGTGGGGTGTACGTTTCGATTTAGAAAATTACTACGGTTTGTGAGTGCCCTTCCACTGGCAAACAACAATACTTCGCATTACGGAGCTCTTAAAGGGAAGCTGAAAGCTTTTCCAGAAAAAATGAGTGAAGAGCACTACTTCGTGGTTTTGAACCCTCTGAATTCGAATATCGCATCGAAATTGAGCGAAATAAAGCGCAAACATATTTTATTTCGACGAAAAGTGCAGCAGCAGACACGCCCAGCTCGCGCGCCTCGTTTCCGCCTGTGATTGGTCGGGCGCCTCGTGACGTCAACAATGGTGTTCGTCCGGACAGACTGCTGCCGCTACACACGAAGCAGTGTGCAAGATAGTTTGGTGCTGTTTTGCTGAGACGGTAATGAAAATTTCGAGAGCTTGCGTTTCTCTGAAAAGTTCGGTGTTAAGTCCAAACTCCACGAGAGCGATTTTGCGCGCGACGGTGACGGGCGACGGCTTCGAGCGACGAGACAGGCCGTCGCTTGAACAGATCGCTCGGTGTTGTCGCTCGATCGCTCGTTTCTAGAAATCTAGAACTCGTCGCTTCTCGCCCGGAAGTACTATGAGCGACTAGCCAATAGTGCGAAGCCCGGAACTAGATGTACATAATTCAAATACTACTGTTTGTCGCACGGAACGCGCAAACTATTGAATTTTACACGTGCAAGAATAAGAACCTAGTCCAAGAGCTTCAGAAATATTTTATGCTCCTTTTTCAGTAAAATACATGAACCTAAATTGATAAAGCATGCGTCACGCTAGTTTCGGCCCGTATATTGCTGCCCTCATACAGGGAAGTCGTCGCTCAAAGCCGTCGCTCGCGTGGAGTTCGGCTTGCAGGCGACGAGCGAACGCGACAGCCATCGCCTCGCTTGTCGCGCTGTCGCGTTGCAAGATCACTTGTGAGGGGTTTATACTTTACTCCCTACATGTACAAGCCGATAGCGAAGAGCCGGCCTCTCCAAGAAGCGAAAAATGCTGGTGCAAGCACTGCTTTCCATGCGAAGGAAGGCGAAGTGTTAGCACCTCCTGGTGTTGGAAATGTTCTTTGGCGAGTGTGTTTTTTTTTGCTAAGCTGCATTCAGCGTTCCAGTGAGTACGCTTCTGGGCAAACAACTGTAGTGTTATGTTCCTGCATGCCTCCTCGTAGAACGTAAGCCGTGATGCGATCTTCGGCATTTGTGCGCTGCCCCAAAGCTGTCGGCAATCTACACAGACGGTTTAAACGTGGGAAAAGTTTACCGGCTGTTGCAGCACGTGTAGTATAGAACCTTCATCAGCGCGCCATCCGCAAGCTACTTGTAACCGGCGAATTCCGTCGGCTACGTGAGATGCTCGGTTTCTCTATGTGTGCCAGAGAAGGGGGAGCGCAGCGTCCTGGCGTGAGCAGGCTTTCCAACACATGTAAACTTTACGCTTGCACTGCGTTATGGTAGCTGCATGCAGGCTGTTTCCCAACACACGTGCGAATAGAAAATTCGCGGTGCTTAGCGATGAAACCTGCGTCAAGGGTGGGAGATCAACATGCACCTTCCGTTCAGCGTGCTAACACGAGCGAGAACCCAAAGCACGCATTATTGATAAACTCCGGTAGTAATCGCCACGGAAGTGGTTAGAGCACAACACTGTTGTTCTTGAGCGCTTGAAGTTGTTTCGCTTCACAGCAGCCTCCCACTTAGCTGAAAGCTTCTTGTCTTGCAGGAACTAATGGAACATTGGAACATCGTCGTGGCCGCTGGTGCTCGTGCAAGCGTAGGCTGCACAGAACCCCGGCATGATCGGCCTACGAGTTCAGTTGATGCTGCGCAAGTCAACTACCACTGCTATATACTCACAAACAAAGGAATGTAGGGTCCAGCGCGGCAGATTAGGACGGCACGCACGCAGAAATAAGCCCGGTCAGGCACGGTCGCGGAGACTGCGAAAGAACGATACACCAGTGCTGACGTCACTACGCCACGGTTTCGGGTCTCCGCTCGCATCGTCAGCGTCAGCAGCAGCGCGCGGCGCTCGACAGGGGGCGGAGCTACAGCGCAATTTTAACCGACGGTTGCGTCGCTCCTAAGTGAAAAATCCCCCGCAAAATTTTACCTGCATCGTTTATAAGGTTCCCACATCCGTATATGAGCGTCTTATTGAATTCGACAGATTCTTCAGCTTCCTTTTAACTGGAGTCGGGGCTTACAAATTTTTATTACGGAACCTTTCTATGAGACGTTTCATGGGTTCCAACGTAATGTGTGTCATAAATGCAATAAATAACACAGCTGACAAGACACACGTCGTTTTAGCACCTTTAAACCTAGAAAACATATGAGCGTCAACGCATTTCTGATAGCAACACTCAGGAAAGTGGAAACAAACTAAAGGAATTCCGACGCATTTCATTAACGTAACGACTTCAGTTGAAATTGTAGTTGTCAGCTTGCAAAACTTCATCTACGCAGTCACGCTGTTGAAGTTCTCCTTCGTAGTCTGAGAATACAACTGTATGGAACGTACGTACGTACGTACATACATACATACATACATACATACATACTTACATACATACATACATACATACATACATACATACACACACACACACACACGCACACATACATACATACATACATACATACATACATACATATACACATACATACATACATACATACATACATACATACATACATACATACATACATACATACATACATACATACATACATACATACATACATACATACATACATACATACATAGCAGTGATAGATTGAATCGCACGGTACGGCAGTGAAACAGTTCAAAGAAAGTAGCACGGAGGAAAGAATAAGGCGACTTTACTGACGCCCCGCGGCCGAAATTTGCTAAGCCGAATTGTTTTTTTTTTTTACGACTAGAGTTGCTGTCATGAAATGCACGCCATTCTTGTGACGCAGAATGGCCTTCATGTCTTCGGAGGTGCGATATGGGCAGCGTACAGTGTTATTCATAATTAGTGTGGCAAAGGCAGTCACTTAAGGGTAGATACTGAAAGAACGGCTAGTAGAAATGCAGTGTACTGGTGAAATCTCTGACCGAAACATTGCCGAAACATCAGTAAAGTAGCGTTTTTTTTCCCTAAGTGCTTCTATTCTGTGAACTATATATGTTGCGAGCTATATAATATAACCACTGCACCAAGAAAGTAGGGTTGAAGTTATAGATCATACAGCTCATTTCAAGATGCATCGTAAGGGGAATAAGAGGAAAGATTGTGTGCGGCGGGAGTAGAGGTCATTCCTGCTGAACGTCCACGTGGGAAAGCGCAAGTTCAACGCAAATGTTAAGCCTCGGCGACACTCGATGGCGTTAGAATAATTTAAAGAGGGCGGCTGAAGCTCAGGTTTAGGTTATTGAGCATCACGTGATTGATTAACACACAACCGTACATCGTGCTCTGCCATAGTGCGACCGCATTTGAAGATTACATCAGCCATATTTTGCGCTCCTCGGGAAATTTTTAGTACAAAAATAATTCTGCGCGACCAGCGACTATATTGGGCATCATCGAATCGCCGTATCAATGCGTTGCGGCAGAACTCGCCGGTTCTGCCAAGCATACTTAATAGCAAATAGCCAACAGCGAGGTTGTCTTTGGCATCGCTTAAACTCCTCGTCAGGGAACGCGTCCTCGAGCCGCAGTATGATCAACGACCGTCGCGTTTATGTTGAAAGGACTTTCACCGATTACCCCCTCTAGAACTACACGATGTCGGGCAACGACCGGGGCGATGGGCTTACCTCGCGGTCTGCACTTTTTTGCATCCGCGTACAGGTTCTGGACCTCGACATGGTTTTTGAACAGCGGTGGTCTATGACACAGCCCATGTGCGACGTAATTTACGAGTATTTCATGCTGCTGCCGCAAGACCCAGAATCTACTGAAGCACCTTACAGGTGCCGCCGACTGTTTGCCACCGTCTTCTGGCTGCCAGACACGTACTTCCTGGAGGCGAGTAGTGCGCATGTGCTGTCCGACCCTTTCTCGGAGAAGAGCCTTTGCCTCGTTGCAGAAGAGGATACCTGCTACTTCAAGTACATCCAGAGGTAAGAGTTATCGCTCAAGTGGGATAAGGATTGCAGAGACTGATACAGCAATTGCACTGAAAGCCGTCATGATCAGAAGCCGAACAAAAACTTGTTCTAGTGGCTAGGTCAGCTCTAAGCAAACCCTGTTCGGCGTGGTTTCAAGAGGCAATAAGCTACACATGTGACCGGCATTGGTAATTCTTTAAAAAATTTGTTAAGAAAATCAGTAGGATCAAACACAAAATTATGCGTTCACCCATTCCGGCAAAAAAAAAAGAACAAAGAAAGAAAAGCAGCCTCTTTATGGCGCCACTACTAATTGAACCCAGATCACTGCGAAGAGTTGTGCTTGGGAGCTGAACGAGCTTATTGTATTGTCCACGATAAGGCGTGGCGCGCCGAACAGAGGGGATAAAGGGAGAATGAAAATAGGCGGTCTTCACGTGTTTATTCGTCTTTTATGCAAGAACCCGACAAAAATGAGTAGAGTTGGCTTGATAGTTTGAGATTTACCCTTCCTGCTGATGTAAACACCTGGCAGTCGACCAAAGTGAGTGTAGTGTCTGAATTACTAGGCGGACGAATCACTAGAGCTTGACGCATCCCGACGCATCAGCGGGATACATCTACACGCGCGAGGGCCGGGTCGGTAGTTTACAACCAGCAACGAAGAACCGGATGCGCTCCTCGCACGCTCCACTATTTCGCCTCGACGCAGGCTGTCGTTGCGATCTCGGCCCGCTGGGATCGAGTTCAGCCAAAGTCTGCCCCGTCGGTCTGTCAGAGCCCGACTTCCGACTCCAACCGCTTACCTTAGGTTCGTGTGAACGAAAGCATAAGCAACGAGTGCACATAAAGCAAAAGGTCATCACGGCGCCTTTTCCGTCCCCTGTCGGTGCTGTCTAAAGGTGCAACCACAAGCAGGGTTGCCCAGAGCGGGAACGTCCAACCCATTCTCACTCCATTCCGGAGTATGGAAATCCCCGTCAGTTTCACTCCTTTTGTCTCCTGCGAATGGCGCGAATATAGGATCATTCCCACTCCTGAAGTGGTTCGGCTGCACCACCCCATCCCTCTAATTTCATTAATTGCACCAGCCGGGTACGAAGGAAGAGGCCAGGATGTGAAAGCAAACTCGACCTATCTTCCAGGGTATCTTGGATCCCAAGTGCCTACCGCGCCATTCTATCTGGATAAGCCCGATATACAGCACCATTACAGTGCAACAACAACGCTGGATGACGTCACGGACTTCAGCGCCACCACAGCGAGTCTATGGGCACCACCGACCATAAAAGGAGGCGACAGACTGCGGCGGACCACTGGGCATGGTAGCTCTGCTGGAACGATGTGCTCAAACCCGTTTGTTTTTGCCATACAGATCGCCGCCCTACTGCTCACACCAGCCGGGTACGAAGGAAGAGGCCAGGATGTGAAAGCAAACTCGACCTATCTTCCAGGGTATCTTGGATCCCAAGTGCCTACCGCGCCATTCTATCTGGATAAGCCCGATATACAGCACCATTACAGTGCAACAACAACGCTGGATGACGTCACGGACTTCAGCGCCACCACAGCGAGTCTATGGGCACCACCGACCATAAAAGGAGGCGACAGACTGCGGCGGACCACTGGGCATGGTAGCTCTGCTGGAACGATGTGCTCAAACCCGTTTGTTTTTGCCATACAGGTGAGCAAACGTTTTGGGAAATGCCTAAAATCCAATGAATTGTGCCTAATTGTGCTGCCATGCCCAAGGCTGCTTTCAAATTTGTTATGTGACTTTTGCGTGCATGTTTCTAAATTGCTGCTTATAGCAGGGGATGTGGAAAGTAACCCTGGGCCTGATTATGATCAATTTTCCAAGCAGCTAAAACAAATTGCAGACGACCTTCGTGTTATTAAGGAAGAACGTCTAACATCCATCGACTTAAAACTTGACAGCCTAAGCAATCTCGATACCAAGGTTTCTACATGCATGGAACAAATTAATAACCTCCAGAAAGCACTAATATCACTTGAACTAAAAGTGGACGATCTTGAAAATCGCTCAAGAAGATCAAATCTAATTGTTTACGGTCTTCCCGAGGAAGCTAAGGAAAACGAAGGCTCACTTGAACACAAAGTGCACGAAAAAATTCTTAAAAGTGTCCTCGAAGTCGAAGATGTAACGATTGAAAGGATTCACAGATTGGGCAGGCCAGCAGCTAAAAAAACCAGACCGGTTATCTTGAAGCTCCGGGACTACCGCGACAAAACACAAATCCTAAGCAACTGTTATAAGCTGAAGGGGAGCAGTTTTTCAATCGGCGAAGATTTTTCATGGCGTGTAAGAAACATCCGGAAGAAACTGTGGAACTACGCGAAAGCTAGAAAAGAATCTGGGGACAAGGTATCGCTGTCCTACGACAAACTGCGTATCAATGATGACCTCTACCGATGGGATGACGAAACAAATGATGTGGCTCTAATCCAAACGCATTCAGCTACCTCGAGCAAAAAAAACCAGGAAGCAGAAAGGCAAACAACGCGCACTCGGCGCAACGCGCCACGTCAGAAATAACTTTCTGCAATATTAATGCGCGTAGCATACTAAAGAAAACTGACTTCCTTGAGGCATTACTTCTTGGTATCGAACCAGATTTTGTTGCTCTAACTGAGACTTGGCTAACAATCGATATCAGGGATGCTGAAATCACACCACCAAACTACGTAATCGTACGGAAAGACCGATTAACACGTGGTGGCGGCGTCGCCTTATTGATTAAAAAGGATATCCCTTATATCGTATTACCTGATGTCACAGGAGTGGAAGGAATCTTTTGTAAACTAACATTTTCTACAAGCAATATTGTCGTCGGCTGTATTTATCGTAGTCCCTCATGTGAGGTTGAAGTGATGGAAAGACTGTGTTTGTATGCGCAAAATAACGTTTTGGGGGCCAGACTAATACTTCTAGGGGATTTTAACTTGCCTGATGTGAACTGGCAAACATTTGAACACCACTCACCAAGTGCTGATATGCTTTTCGAACTCATGCTTTCATTGAATCTTAGCCAAATCGTAACAGAGCCCACACGTGTTCAAGGAACTACTTCCAACACACTTGATTTAATTTTTTTGAGCCATCATTTTCCTTTAGAGCAAACGCGCCTTGAACTCATTAATGGCATGTCTGATCATAAGATTACTCTATGTGTTGTACCTGCTCAGAATACATTTTCTTCCCAACCACGCATCACTTACCCGGACTTCAGTAGAGCAGACGATACGAGTATTATTGACTACTTATCTAACGAACTTACCGCCTTTGAAGAACTTTCAATACGTTCCACTACAAACATCGAAACGTTGTGGCATGGTTTCAAAAAAATTATGTTTCATTGTATTTCTAAGTATGTACCTTCTAAAGTTAAAAAAACGAGAAAGCACAATCCCTGGATCTCACGTGACATCATTCATGCCAAACGTAAAGTCAAACGTCTGAAAAAATCAATGAAAATAGCACCTAAACCTTCATCTCGAAGTAATCTTACTCTGGCTATCCAAGACATGAAATCTAAAATAAAGACAGCGAAGTCAAACTTTTACACAAACACACTTCAAGGATTTCTAAGAAATTCACCGAGCAAATTCTGGAACTACCTTAATCCTAAGGCATCAAGTGATCCCCAAGTGTCACCCGAAACTAGCAAACAAACCGCTAATTCACTAAATAACTACTTTTCTTCTATCTTCACATCTGACGATGGGAAACTACCCCAAATTGACATCACCGTTAACAGCACACTAAGCCCCCTCACCGTCACGGAGGCCGGAGTACTGAACCTTCTCCTAAACCTGGACACAAAAGAAGGGCCAGGCCCGGATAAAATACCCAACGCTTTCTTGAAACGATACGCAGAATGGATGACGAAGTACCTTTGTATAATATTTAACAAATCATTATCATCATCTGTTCTTCCACAGGACTGGAAATCCGCAAAAGTTGTCCCAATACATAAGTCAGGCTCCAAAGACGACCCGTCCAACTTTCGGCCGATTTCACTTACGAGTACCATGTGCAAACTTCTAGAACACATCATACTAAAACACATAACCGTTTTCTTAGACCAGGAGAGTATCATATCACCATATCAACATGGCTTTCGCAGAGGCCTTTCTACAGTCACTCAACTACTGGAACTAACCCACGACATATCATTTAATATCGACCAACACAGACAAACAGACCTCATCCTACTCGATTTCTCGAAGGCATTTGATCGGGTATCACACAAAAAGCTCATAAGGAAACTTCAGGCTACATTAGGTACAGGCCCCATAATTGACTGGATTTGCGACTATCTTACTAACCGTACCCAGTTTGTGGAAGTGAATGGACAGATTTCCCAGACAGCCCGGGTAACATCGGGAGTCCCCCAAGGAAGCGTTCTGGCTCCCCTTTTATTTCTAATTTTTATTAATGACCTACCCGCAAAAATCACAGGAAACATTAGGCTATTTGCAGACGACTGCATCCTTTATCGAAATATTAACTCATATGATGACCATATAACATTAAACAACGACTTGAAAGCTGTGTCTAACTGGTGCGCCCACTGGCAGATGACCATCAATACTAAGAAATCTGCTGTTCTTTCAATCACCAGAAAAAAAAATAACTCGAGCTTTATGTATACCGTTAACGACGTGCCACTAATACGAGTTCATGAACACAAGTACCTCGGATTAACGTTAACACATGACTTCAGATGGAACTCCCATATAAATAATGTTACAGCAACTGCAATGAAACGCCTTTTCTTTCTTGGAAGACACCTCCGACTAGCACCACCCGATACAAAACTTCTTGCTTACAAAACTTTCGTCAGGTCAGTCCTTGAGTACGCAAATGTTATCTGGTTTCCACATACTAAACAACTAATTAAAAAACTAGAAGGTGTACAAAGGAAAGCTCTACGGTACATATACAATAAACATAAATTAACAGACTCGCCCACCGAACTACTTAACAAAGCCGGAATCCTAACAGTACAAAACCGAGCTGTACTAGCCCGTTCTAAACTTATGTACCAGCTGTTACACAACAAGCTTAAGATTGATACCTCTAGATACATCTCCAGAAATGAAACACGGCCAACGCGGCATAAGAACACACAAACACTCAATGAGCATTCTTTTCATACCGATTGCTTTAAGAATTCATTCTTTCCTTTAGCGATAAGAGAATGGAATCAACTGAGTGAATCCATTAGTAACAGCTCCTCGTTAGATACATTTGCTAATTCAGTGGAAGAACACCTTCTTGCCTTACAGCTCTGACTTACATAGTCAGGTTTGTTACCGATCTTCATAGCCTAACACTTTAATCTATGAGTGTTCCTTTTGTATGATGCATCATACGCATGACTGCATACTGTTTGTCATGTTCATTAGGTATTGTATATCACAGGTGATTTCAGGTGTTTCTTTTTCTTTTTTCGTGTTTGGTTTCTTGTTTCCTCAGATTCTTCCTTGTTATAGTATATTGTACCCAAATATTGCATTTGTGATGACCTGCTTCATTCTTTTGTTTAGTGAAACTAAAACCTTTGCAATAACACACTTATGATTATATAATCTATATATACACTTGTTCGCAAATACTACCATATGTACTTGCCCTTCCTGTTATAATCCCATGAGGGATTGACAGTATGTGAAATAAATAAATAAATGAAACGCTTCCTCTATAATAGTTTGCTATATTAAGCCAGCGTCTGTGTCTCGTAACTAAAACATTTTAAGTGTTAGCCACGTTACAAATAATGAAGGAGATCACGGTCACTGACCAACTCTCATGTATAATCCGACGTTTCGGAACCGCGTACGGTTTCCTTGTTCACAGAGTTGGACAGGAAATCGTCCTCACTTATGGAGCCAGCACATGACGTAACCAACGTTCGTAAACACCAGGCATAGTCTTTTGTGTCTGGTTCATCGTAGCTGGCGTCGATTCAATGAATAGCGATTCTAGCAGCCGCCAGCATGACATGTTCTTTTCTTTGGCAACAACAATGGCATTGTCCAAGTCAATCTTGTGACTCTGTTCCTGTGCATGCTCGGCAATGGCGTTCGTCGTGTGGCTATTATTTCTTACGTCACGGTTATGGTCCTTGAGGCGTCTGTAGAACATCCCTGTTTCACCAATATATACTTTGTGGCAATCAGCGCATGGCATCTTATAGACGACTCCTGCGAATGGTTCAACCGGTAACCTGTCTTTCACATTTATTTATTTATTTATTTGTTTGTTTATTTATTGTACCTTCAAGGCCCGAAGGCGTTACAGAAGGGAGCGGAACGAAATACAGAGCATGTACAGAGGACAGGGTATAATAATAAAAAAATTAATTATAAAGTGCGGCTTAACAAAAGTATTATTCAATTGTAGTTCTAAAAGCAGATGCATCGGTTATGTTAACAATTGAGGCCGGCAGATGATTCCATTCATTGGTAGTTTTAGGAGTAAATGAATGAAAAAATAGGTTCGTGTGACAATGTGGAACGCTCAATTTATGGTGTTGGTAAGTACGGGATTATATGTATGCAGGTACGGTCAAAAGTTCACTTTTTAATTCTGGATTAAAGTAATAAATTTTGTGCAGCAGTGATAAGCGTGCTAACTTCCTACGGGATGAGAGGAGAGGGAGGTTTAAAGTAGCCTTCATAGATGTTACGCTTGATGTCCGAGAATACTTAGTAAGAATAAAACGTGCGCTACGGTTCTGTATAGATTCTATTGCATTTGTTATGTAATCTAAGCCAGGGTCTGAGACAGAAGAGGCATAATCAGGCTTAGGACGTATTAGTGTTTTGTACAGAAGTAGCTTTAAGTTAGCAGGTTGCGACGGAGGTAACCAAGCATACGATTAGCATTGTTAGTGATGTGGTTTATGTGTGTTAGCCAGGAAAAATTCGATTTTATGTGGACACCTAAGTATTTATAAGAAGTGACTTCTTCGAGTTCGGAGTTCATCAAGTGATAGTTAGATAGTTTAGACGAAGCAGTATTGCGGGAAATCCTCATTAGTTTGACTTCTGGGTCTTAAGTCACATTTTCCAAGCGTCGCACCAGTTAGTTGCCTTGTCTAGATCAGATGGTAGTTTTAGAGTGTCAGAATTTGATAATATTACTCTGTAAATAACACAATCGTCTGCAAATAACCTTATGGAGGATGTTACACCAGTTAGGCAAATCATTAATATAAATGAGAAAAAGCAAGGGTCCGAGAACAGAACCTTGCGGCACCCCGGAACTGACAGGACAGAGCGAAGAGTCAAAATTGTTAGCAGAGACAATTTGTGTTCTGTTGGATAAGAGGTTTTCAATCCATGAGATAATATTACGGTCAATGTTGACTATATTTAATTTTAGACAAAGCAATTGGTGAGAGACGAGATCAAATGCCTTAGAAAAGTCTAAGAAGATGGTGTCAATGTGAAATCGCATTATCCAACGCGGCACAGATGTCATGCGTAAGTGAAGTAAGTTTAGTATCACAGGAAAACAATTTACGGAGCCCATGCTGACGAGATGAAAAAATTCAATTTGTTTCTAGGTAGTTGATGAGATTAGAGTATATTATGTGCTCTAGAGTTTTGCATGGCACGCTTGTTAGAGAAATCGGCCTGTAATTCAAAGGTGAATGCACGTCGCCAGACATAAATAATGGAACCACCTTGCCCACTTTAAAATCCTTTGGTAATGAGCACGACAAAATATACTGCGAAAAGATGTAGCAGAAAATTATGGAGGAGCACACTTCGGTATTTTTCAAGAACCTGGAATAAATATCGTCTTTTCCTGACGATGACAAAATCTTTAATTTACGAATAAAGTTCACTACACCGTCGTAATCAATGAACAAGGGCTTCATCTAAGGAAAATTCATCTTAACAACTTCAGGTAGAGAAGTATAGGGCAACACGTTATTCAAAAATTATTTAGAAAACACTTCATTGAGTACAGAACAACATTTTTCTTGCGTCAGTTAACATCAGTGAACATCACTTAACAATACTGTGTTACATTCGGAACCCTTGCGTTTTCCAAAATTTTTTAGTATTTTCAATCACCAGAGACAGGAGTGTATTGCAAAAGAAAACGCGTTTAGCGTCTTTGACCGCGCGTAAACAGCGAAGCAACCTGCTGATACGCACGCCAGCTATCAGTTGCGTTCCGTTTTTTAGCTTGGCGAAACAGCCGCTTCTTTGTGTTCAAGATACGTTTTAGGGATGCCTTAAACCACGCTGCTCGATGGTTACACCGAACAACTCGGAGGGGTATGTATTATTGTACTAATTCATTAACTGTATTTTTAAAAAGCGACCAGTTTTGTTCAACGCTGTGAGTGTAAAAGTCCGGCATATATTCTTCTACAAAAGCTTCAAGTTGTGTGTTTATTCATGCGTAGTCGGCTTTAGTGTAGTCTCGAATGTATATTCTTTTTTTTTTTTGCTATTGGGACGGTTGACGTTTTTTGTAAGTTGGAAATGAATAAAACAATGATCGCTAAGCCCTGGCAAAATACTTAAATTGACAAGATCGGGAGAGGTAGTCAAAACTAAGTCGATGACGTTAGCACTAGTTGCTGTAGTTCGAGTTGGTTGAGTAATCAGCTGAGTGAGATGGAAATCAAAACGCAAATGAAGAAATGCCTTGCGGATGCAATTGCGGATAAAGTTGGCACAGGATAGAACCAGTTTATGTTGGGGTAATTGAAATCCCTCATTATGAAAATGGGTGAGTGTGGAAACCTTGTTACGATGGCATTAAGCAGGTCATGAAGTTCAGCGGAAAACGTACAGGATGCGCTCGGTGGCTTATAACATGCGCAAAAAATAAAATCGCGGCTGTTGATTCTAATTCCTGCGCACACTGCTTCTAAACCGGAAGAAAGAGGAATGTGAAACGAATTGAGCCTGTCAGCCACTGCGATAAGCACGCCACCACCTTATCTAGCATCACGGTCACACCGATACATACAATATTGTTTTTGCGAGCGGCACCAAAGGTCTGATAACGCATCGGGCTGTGGTGGGGGCTCGCTGGTGACGCACGTCGATACCATCCGCGTCGAAAAGCAGGGAAAGATTTTGGACGTCCGCATTGTAGCCGCCCTTCCCTACTCACTGAAGAATAACGATGAGAGCCCGGCCTTTAAAGGCAGCTGATCCGATGATGTCAGGGACGATGGCGATGCTGAATCCATGGGAAGGGAGGTGACGTTACAAGGGTTTTCCTTCGATGTGGCCGGGCAATATAGCTCTGGCTGTAGCACTCGACTGCGCAAGGGCGAGCGGCACCAAAGGTCCGATGGCACATCGGGCTGTGGTGGTGGCTCGCCGGTGACGCACATCGATACCATCTACTTCAAGGAGCAAAGAAAGATTTTGGACGTCCGCATTGTAGCCGCTCTGTTGTGCCCACTGCGATTCATTAGCTGGTTCCGGAGCTTGCTGGTCGGGATGTGTGCAATGTGCAAATCGTATTTTGAAAATATGCGCGACAGTGCCTCGCTGATTCCTTGGATGTAAGGGCTGGCTGCACGTGCACAAATTGTGTGCACGTGCCTGTGTGCGTAGGCTTCCTGTATGCTGAGAAGGCGAGAGTGACGAACCATCCCGATGAACCAGTACATCCAAGAAAGGCAAGAACAAGTTGTCCCTCTCGTGTTTGACGGTGAATTGTATGTGCGCATTTTGGGCGTTCAGGCAGTCCAGGAAGCGTTGGATGTCTTGTTTATTTTATTTCAGAAAAAAATATCTCTGCCTATGTGCGGTGAAAACGCTCGCCAGCCCTCATAAAAACCACTGCGCGAAAGCTCAGATGGTAGCGCACATGCCTGGTCAATACAGTATTCATACATAAGAGACATTCGCAAATCAGTTGTGCGGAATCCCGCAAGGTGGAGAAAGGTGCAAGAAAGGAAACAAAATTGTCACCTACCCGAGTGTAACAAGAAGGAGTAAAGGAAACCCATACATGTTTCTAGAACAATAAGCTTCGCAGTTGAGGACAAGGGCGAATTTTTCGGCAACTGGCGAAGCTTCTTTCTGAGAGACCCATATAGGTGTTCCTTCAGGCTTCGTGATGATGACAATTGTCCCTTTCATAAGGAACCTTTTGTAACGAACATATACCGGGTGTTTGAGCAAACGCTTTTATTTTTTTTTTACATGCTGCCTGTGGCAGATGGCACAATTCTAGTTCATGAGCTGGTCTACTCGAAGAGTCCGACATCACTTGCACAAAAAATGGAAATATCATAATGACAAAATTAACAAAATTGTACTAATGAAGTTTCGAGCTAATTACCTCGTGGTCCATATTGCAATTTACAAAATATAGCCGTGGAGTTCGCAAGGCGGATCCGTTTGGAATGAATTCTCAGGATGACACCAGTTTCGAGATAATAATTCCCGAACTTCGCGGTGAAATGCACTGGCGTTCCAGTTACTTTTGTGCTTCTGTGCATAAAACGACGTTTTGTTATTTAAGGTAACTGGAAAGCCAATGAATTTCACCGCAAAGTTCGGGAATTATTCTCTCGAAACTGGTGTCATCCGGAGAATTAGTTCCAAACGGATCCGCCCTGCGAACTCAACGGCTAGAATTTGTAAATTGCAATATGGGACAAAAGTTGATTAGTTTAAAACTTAATTACTGAAAATTTTGCAATTAGTCGAATATGTATTTCAATTTCACCGTGGAGCTGTATGTTCTGGCGGTTTGTGTGCGTAGGTAAAAAAAGACGGCGGCCACCCCAGAGCTAATAGAGCTAAAGCCTAAAGCAAAAGCGGATCGCCTGGCATGCCCGAGCTGTGCTTAATCGCGAGAAGTGTCAAAACGTATTGCGATAACAAAAAAAAATATCGCAATAAAAAAAGCAAAACCGGAATAGACACAAATACACAAATCAAATTTAGTATTTCTGTTACATATTTCATGTACTTTTCATTTTTTTGTATATGTATCCACTTTGTGTACCATGCTTGCCCTGTGTGCTTGAGTGTTTTGTGCACTGGGAATGGGTAGGGGAAGGGGACTGACACTTAGTCAGGCATTCGTGCCTTTTTGTCAGCCTCTTTGACAGAGATTCTTTGTATTTTATTTCTGTCAAAATAAACATTCATTCATTCATTCATTCACTGTTAAGCATGGATTGCGGTTGGACGTCACGGGCTCTATGGGCAAACCAGATAACCTTATCTCAGTTCCTTTCCACCTGTGCAATGGGTAGGCCGCGTGCGGTGAGGACTGCGGAAGAACAGCGCGCCTGCAAAAAAGCACTGTTTGGAACAGAAGCGGGAATGAGCGCAGCGACGGCTGGCGGCATGTCATACGGGCAAAGATCGTGCAGCAAACGTCAAGCGTATGCACCTTTGGTTGTGTCACCCCTACCGACTCCACTCCCGTCGCAGTTGTGGGCGATTTCAACATAGACGTGTCTCAGTCAGACGGACAGTGGTTCGTGGCGTTTCTCTTTGAAAGATTCGGCGTTCAATGTTACACAAATATCAGTGTGCCCACGACGCGTCATTGGTCGTGTATAGCCCTCCCATTGGCCATGAACTTTTGCACCGTCGCCACAGAGCCACGGGCCCTATATCATAGCGATCATAAAGCGGTAGTCACCTTTGTAACCGAATGTTAAATAAAAAAGCGAACAAAAGAAGCTTAAAATAAAAGAAGCATTGATTATGCAGTTTAGTAAAACAACAAAAAATCGGGAAAAAACGAAGTTTGTTGTAGCATGTCACATTTATTTTCCCATTTCACAACATATTTATTACAAACATATTTGTCACGATATATACAGCTCCACAGGTCGCCCACCTTCAAAGAGTGGAATGGCTGTGAATTTTTTGTGCGTGTCCACCTGTTCGAGCATTCCAGCTCATCAACTAGAATTGTGCTACCTGCCACAAACAACCTTTAAAAATTCGTGCAAATGTTCGTTGAAACACCCTGTATATAATATGTGTACTCAAGACACATACACATGTAAGAGGATTAGACAAAGAAAGACATAAAGCATTATGGGATAGGATAGGAATAAACTTGATTTGTCCAACGGTTATTGCTTTTGGTTCCCGGGGCTAGGCTGCCAGGGGTCCATCGCCCGAGGGAAATCTTCCGAGATATTCGGCAACAGCCCTGGCCCGCTGGACGGCCCACTCCTGGTCATGGGGTGCCTCGCTGAGGAGGGCGGCTTGCCATCTCTCAGCGAGGCGCCCCGCTTCAGAGGGTCCTGCTGTTGTCTTCCCTCTTCCTTCTGGTCCTTCTTCCTCATGGCGTTGGCATTCCCAAAGCATGTGGGCCATATCGGCCCGTTCGTGCTAGGGCCACGGGCAGCCGGGCGACGGGTGCAACGCGCGCCAGAGGGGGTGCAGGTGGTAGAGGTTGGTGTAAGTGCCCGTCTGCAACCGTCTCAGGTCGACCGCCTGGGACCTGTCCAGCCGCCCTTGGGGTTGTGGATATTTCCTTCGTTCTTTTTTGTAGTGACCAAGCACCTTTCGATAGGTTGCCGGAAACTCCTCGACATCGCAGTCGGCGTCCCCGTGATCCCCAGCTCCGTCAGCCGCGATTTGGGTTGTGTTGGTAACGACAGCGGCGGCGCCGGACGGGGTGGCCGCCGCCGTCACCCCCACTCCTCCGCTGGGGTCCCACACAACAACGGCAGCGACTGCCCTCTGAGTGGCCGCATCACTGCGGGTAAGCGGCCTCGCGACGAGGTGGGCGCTCGTTGTGGTTGGGTGGGGTGTCGGTGTGTCTTCGGCCGTTAGCATTGTTGTCTTCGTTGTCGCGGCTGTTGTTGTTGTTGTTACTGCCAAGTTCCCCGACATGCGCGGCGAACCACTTGAGGCACTTCTTTGTAATCGTGCCGGAACCGAAGTCCCCGGCCCGGGCGTTGAGCATGCGCGCCACATCCGCGGCCACCCAACCTTTGGTGTAGTTCCGAATCGCTGATTTGGAACCGCTGATGATCAGCCTATCCTCCGCATCTCTGTGGAGTACCGCGAGGGCTATGACCATCTCCGCTGCTTCGGCGAACGGCAGCCTCGCTGATGCCGTGACTCGGATCCTTCAATTCGTATCTACGACTGCCATGGAGAAGGCGGGCACCGCCGCCGTCGGCCGGCCGTGTCGATGTTGCCGCCGTTGCTGCTGCCGCTTTTGTCGTATTAGTAGTAGTGATGGTGGTGTTGGTAACTCCGGTTCGTCTCGCACATACCGTTGTAGCGGCGGTGGTGGTCGACGTCCCTCGTCGCCATCAGAGTCACCGGCTGTCCGCGGGTGCCTGGCTTGATCGACGAAGAGGACGCCTTCTCGTCTTGCGTGCTTCTCGAGGATTGCTACTGCCCTGCGTATACGTCTTTGCACGTCATGCACCGGGTGCATATTCTTCGGCATGTTTTTCGTCTGTATGCTGTCCCTGACTTCCGGTAGCAGTGTTTCCTTCACTCCCCGCGCCTCGTGATATCGAATTCGGAGCAGGTCTAGGATTCGTCTTCCCGTTGTGGTGCTCGACAGCCTCTCTAGCTGCGCGATTCTCTGCGCCTCGGCGATCTCCTCGAGCGTGTTGTGTGCGCCTAGCTCGAGGAGCCTGTGGGTTGGCGTGTACTGAGGTACTCCCAGGGCCGTCTTGAACGCCCTGCGGATCGCCACGTTCAGCTTGTCTGTTTCGCTCCTGTTCCAGTCGGCGTACGTGGTGACGTACACTATGTGGTTCAGCGCGTACGCCTGTATCAACCTCGTAACGTTGTGTCCCTTCATTCCTTCCTTCTTCGCGACCCACCGCACGAGGTGTGTGGCGGCGGCCACTTTCTTCTGCAGTCGGGCAACCAGCTCGCGATTGGCACCGTTCTCTTCTAGCCACAGGCCGAGCACTCGCAACTTGGACACCGTCTGTATTCGGGTCCCCTCCCTCGTCGTGACGCGGACACCCAAACGACGGGCGTCTAGCATGCCCTGCGGGAGGGGTCCTTTCTTGTGCGGGCTGTGGAGCAGGATCTTCGACTTGTCGGGTGAGCAGACGAGCCCCGTGTCTTCGAGGTGCCGCTCCACCTCCCGGGCGGCCCGCTGCAGCCAGTCTTGCATTTCGCCGACGCTCCTATTCTCCATGGTCCACACCGTCACGTCATCTGCGTATATCGTGTGATTGACGCCCTCTATCGCGTCAAGACGCTCCGGCAGGCCGATCATGACGAGGTTGAAAAGCATGGGGTAGAGTACGGAGCCCTGCGGCGTTCCCACACCACCCACTCGGACCGTTCGTGGCGGGGCCCCGTCAATCTTGACCGTCGCCTCGCGCCCATTCAGGAAGCTGCTGACATATCGGTAGAACCTCGCCCCGAGATCGAGTCGGCTAGTCTTACCCAGTATGGCCATATGCTTCACAGTGTCGAAGGCGCTCTTGAGGTCTACCCCGAGCAGGGCGCGCACGTGCGTGCTCGGAGCGTTCACGACCTGTTCCTTGATCTGCAGCATGGCGTACGGACGGACGGACGGGTGGGTGGGTGGATGGATGGATGGATTTAGAAAATTCCGGCAAACTTAAATATGATCACCCTGTTATATACATACATACATACATATATATATATATATATATATATATATATATATATATATATATATATATATATATAAAGTGTGTGTGTGTGCGTGCGTGCGGGTGTGTGTGTGACCTCAAAGAGGTGCGCCGCGATGCTAACGAATTTATCTCGTATTTATCGCTAAATCGTCACTGAATTTTTCAGGATTCGTCCATCCCGACTCGTTGGTGCGCTTGGTACACTTTCTAGCTTCGAGAATGTTTTCACTCTTGCTAGGCTGGCGAGGAGCTCGTCCGCTCTCGGTGGATGGTTGTTTATACGGCAGGGTTCAAAATAGAGTTTCGAGTGACTTTGTAATGAGCGGACAACCTGATAGAGCCGTCGTTCTTAATCACTGGTACAACAGGCATGGTTAACTTGCTGCTTGTCACAGGGGAAATAATGCCAAGCTTTTCTAGCTTCACAAGTTCTTCGATAGCTGGACGCAAACATAATGGTGCGGTTCTATTGTTCAGAATTCTATCTAAGTTTTTGTTTTCTTTAAGACAAAGAGTAACCTTATCATCATTGGTCCGGACGAGGTCATCGCTTAGCATATGCTCGTACTTATAAAGGAAAATTTTGAGTTCCCAAGGAAGTTCCTCCGGTGCCGGCAGCAATGGCTTGACGGCGTTCAACTACCGTATGCGGCCCCGGTCAGCCTTAATGTGATGCAGCCAACTCACGTCAAAAACCGCTTACCCATCTTGTAGAACGACGTAGAATGGTACGAGCTGCTTCTAAGCGTTGACCTTGACGGTGACTCGGACCACACCTGTCGGCTTGATCCCTTCCCTGGTATAAAAACGCAAATACAGACTCGTAAAATCTGGCTATTGGTTAGGAGAACGACTGCACCAAAGGGCACTTCGAGATCGCCCACACGGGCTCCAGCGTCCTGTTCGATCTGTTTTGTATGCGCGGCTAAAATGAACGCACACTATAACGTGGGTTGCAAGTGCGGGCGGCTGGATAGAATTGCACGGGAGTTCATCTTGGGTTTCGACATAGCTCCGCACGAGCCTTTTCTTGGTGCCCTGTATTATGCTTGCAAACGCGCTAAATGTGGCCTTTCCGGTGGCAGTTGTAGCATGTAGCCTCTGCATGCGGGCACGTCGCTGCTCCGTGTTTAGGTGACCCACATCGATAGCGTTCAAACAACTTTGCTTTAGACTTGGGCGGCGAGATGTGCACCTTGAGCCCGTATGCATAATTTTCGTGTATGTAGTACACCCTTGCACCCGCCGTGGTTGCTCAGTGGCTATGGTGTTGGGCTGCTGATCACGACCCTTACAAAAATTTCTAGTAACTTTCAATAAACTTTCTTTAGACAAATGTTACTAGAACCTACCGACAGTCTATTGAATTTCTTTAGACCGTTTTCAAACTTCTTATATACTTCATACCAACAATCTATCGACTATTGGCCACCGATATTCAATTGAAACCCTTTTTACAAACTTTCTTTAGACAATGAATGAACATCCTTTAAACACTAAAAGCAGGATTTATCGACCATTTTCATACTTCTTAGAAACATTTTAGTAACATTCTACTAACTTTCTATTGCTCGATTTAGAAACATTTTAGTAACTTTCTGCTAACTTTCTGTTGTTCGATCTAGAAACATTTTAGTAACTTTCTGTTGCTCGATCTGGAAACTTTTTAGTAACATTCTGCTAACTTTCTGTTGCTTGATCTAGTAACATCCTAGCAACTTTCTATAACTCGACCTAGAAACGGCCTAGTAACATTCTACCAACTTTCTGTTGCTCCCCCTAGAAACATTCTAGCAACTATTTTAGTATGCTTTAAATGTGCTGGTGACATTTAAGCAAATTTCTCTGGCTTTTTTTAATATATTGTGGTGCTGTTCCAATGTAACCTTCAACATGGGTAGTATATATAAATGTATTTGCCTATGAACAAAACACTCCAATCTTTTTGAGAACTAACATTTATTTAGCACATTTCAAAACCTGTGTGCAAGCAGCAATGACATGTTTTTGATCTCCACTGTGTCGAAGTGCCTTGCTGTGTAGCCTAAGGGAAGAGAAAAAGTAAAGAGTTAGTTCAGCCTTATGTTTCTGTTAGTGTATCTGGGCAGGACGGCACGAGTGATCCACAAGATTTTAACTTCAAATTACGAATTAAAGCAAACGTTTTAGTTGTCTGCACTGTCACACATACTCAGAATGGCGTTCTCATGCCTTGGGTCCAAAGCCTCTTTTTAGGCAACATCCTTGTGGGTTATAGAATGCCGCCCAAATACAGATTTGTGCTCTCTAACTCTTCTGGGCTGAAAAGAACCTTCAGGAGGCCCCGTGCACATCTTGAGCCTGAGTTTTTGCGTCTCGCTGCAGTCGTGCCAGCGTGGCCTCATCAAGGAGGATTTCTTCCCCAAGGTCCACCTGAAAACGAAAAGCAAACATTAGTTCTCGTTTTTATGCTTTGTAACTAAAACATTTGTTTTTCCTTTGCTATAATATTCGGAAAGGATAATTTTTTACTTAGATGGTCTATTGTAGGAATTCATGCTATGATACAGTAACATAGGTGACTTTGCAACAAAAGCTGTGGTTTATATCTATAGGTCTCTTAAACACTTCCAGTGAGTCAGGATGCAATAGAAATGTGATGGCTTCATTCGGCATTGCTGCATTAGACTTTCCAGTTTCTATTTTTCTTTCTTTCTAGTTTCTACTATTCCTCTGGTGAACTGGTCAGGGTGTCTGGCTAGCGATGGAATGCGATAAAACAGAGGCTTGCATCTACAGCATGCGCAATGTCTGGCAAGGTCACCAGATAGGGCTAGTTTCTCAACATTGTTTGTGTGCTCACGTAATCACTTGTTGATGCATCTACTTGTCTGTCCCACATACTCTTTGTCACAGTCCAACGGGACGCAGTAAACCACCCCTTCAACACAGTGGCATTGCAAAAGCTGCCTGCCACGGTGGTCCATACATGCAATGGGTAACCTGCATCTAACAGATGTGAGACTTTGTACTGAAAACTTCTCTGAACTAAGTGCAGGCTGGACATCAAAAGGGCGTTTTTGAAGCCCATATTGAAAATACCTCACTTCACTAGCTTTGAATGAGGTGAGTACGCAAGAATGAGTTTTGGCTCCAAGCTCGTAAAACCAACACGAGGCAAGAAACCCATCCTTGCATATTTATCAGCTCATGAATGTCCATAACCATAGTGTCTTACAAAGAGTATTCTACGTTCTATTTGACAGATTACTGCTGAACAAGTATTTAGAAGAAATGCTCCATATTGAATAGAGTTATGAACAAATTTCAAGAACAGTAATTGCCAAATTCTATATCTTCTTGCTTGTAGATTAAAAAAATTAAGTACACAGAATGCATAATGGAAGAAATCTATATGTACATTTACAGCAAGGTTCCACAATTACTTGCCCTATACTGAAAAGTATAATGTGCATGTAAATTTCTATTTTCTCGGCTAGATTGAACTTTGGCAGACATGCAACTGAAAAGCACTTTGCTTGAAGCAAATGGCACCTCGTGGCATCAAATGCTTTGGCAGAGTACGCAGCAATAATTAACCACAACAGTGACTGCATGAACTCTAGTGCAATTGGCCAGGAAAGAAACTGGAAGCCACACCTGTACCTGTGGGGTCCCTAGAGATACAATCAACAGGACACACATTTATCGAAACGAAGGAACCCTCTCTGTGTTATGCACGATGGATGCGTCACATGCTAAAACCCATTAAGTAGGCACTTCTACTTTGGGCCCCATCGAGAATAAGGCTTTCGAATAGACGCCAAATTGTCTAGCTTTTAAAGTTTTATTTGATTAGTCTATGTCATTCTTTGTCATGTTCCATCGCGACCAGACAAGCTTCCATCAAACTCTCAGTGATAGAACTTTTGGCGAAAGCATTAAGGCACTTTTTGCCTATATGTGGGTAGCAGAACACATTCTTCTAGGTGCTCAAGAGTGCATTATTCGCAGTATGAAACCTCAATTTGATAAGAAGTGCAACAAATAATTGCACTATATCAAAAAGTAAATAGTTCCCAAATTAAGTGCAGGGCAGCTTGAGCTTGAAGCAAGCCTCCTTGCGACATCTTGGTAAATCCGAGGGAAAGTAAAATCAATTCTTCGCATTACCCATGCCAACTGAAAAAGGGCAAAGAAATGGAGAAAAATTACGGCAATGTAACAGTGAATTGTCAGCATTGAGCTGTGCTGTCATGGTATGGTTTGCAACTACTGCACTAGGCTGGCTGTTATGATTCAGCAGTTTCCTATACCATGTTACCAACTCAAATTTCTGTAATGTATAAAGGAGACCAGCTTCTAGCCTGAAATGAACCTGCACTTGGGACTCATTGTGAGCTACTAACAGCAAAAGGTTAATGATTTGTTACAAGTTTGAGGAATTGAACACTCATACTGACTAGGAAATTCAGCAGCTACATAATAAAGCCAGAAAACATTATTTTATGCAAATGTATTTAGGATGTGAAGTATGGCATGCAATACGTAAGTGTGACCGATTGGAGGGAAGAATATAGGCACACGGGCAATAGTGTGAGAATTTAACTCCATAAGACTGCATAATGAAAAGATAAAAATTATACACGTCTGGACACCTCATGCATCTCAACCAGGTTCTTATAAAGGCAATTGGCTAGATAGTTATCGAGCCTGTATGGAGTATATCATGCATAATTACTTAAGCCCCCCCCCCCCAATTATATGCAACTCAGAGGAGGCTACTTTGCTAAGTTGATTGAGGGCATTCCAGATCACCAAAAGATAAAATTCAAGTGATCTGCCACTAGAAATACCGAAAATGGCACATACAGTAAAATGATTGCATATCACACAAACGTATCCTACAACTCACAAGGTAGTGACAGTTTTGTGCGCACCTTTGTGAAAGCATGCAGATCAGGTGCTTTATCGTTGTGCTTCCCAGCTTTCAGCAGTGCAGCAGGTTCCTGCGGGGTGTAGGGATGCCTCCAAAATCTGCATAGCCTTCAACAGTAAGAAATGATTGTTTGTTGTACTGTGAAGGAGGAAATTTGTGATTTACCAGTGTCATGTGCAATTGCAATGAGTGCCTCACATAGCCAGCTGCATCAATCTATGTCTGGTTGTACAAATTTCTCTTCGTTATGTCTCAGGAGGTTTACATTGCTATTTTGTAACAAGTGAAATTTCAGGAAGGAACGAAATCAGCAGCAACAACGGACTACTAGAACGATCATCAACAAAACTCGAAGATATAGTAAAACACAGAGCATTGGATTAAGAAAAAAAATATTGAACACATGAGAAGCATTCTGAAAGCTAGGCCGCGATTTCGTAGCGATGCTATTGTTTTCGCTATTCGTTATGCTTACCGCTATTCTATGCCACAAGAGTGGCACAGAATCGAGCGATAAGCATCGCTACAAAATCGCAGTCCTTACTTTATTATGCACTAGCCCTAACCTACGATTGCCAAGAGCTGATATCCAGTTCTTTATGTGTGTGTGTGTGTGTGTGTGTGTGTGTGTGTGTATATATATATATATATATATATATATATATATATATATATATATATATATATATATATATATATATATATATATATATATATATAAGGAAGGCCAGGGTCTCACTGAAATGTCTCGATCAAAAAGAAACCTTGTCATTGTACTATCGGCCGATATCTTCTCCGGATCACACACAAATTCGCGAAGACACTCGAGAACATGAACGATGCAGGCAGGTTCTCGCGACGCAGACCTTCAAACCCATCTGCATACGTACAAAAATCTTCATACAAGGCTGTATCTGCTCAATCGTCAAACTTAGCTATCGTGTGCCAAAGCGCGAAGCCCATCACATATCAAGGTATACATTACACATGTACTATAATTGCGGGAACGCCGACATAACGAAGAATTTCTAGCCAGGAAACTACCGAGCAAACAGCAACTTTCAGTGTTTTCTTAATTGTGCGCCTATTCAGTCACAGCAATCAAGGCGGGTAGCATATACTTCACAGAAGAATACTAGTACGCTGCAACATCGGACGAAGCTTTCGTCAAATAGCTTGCTAAATGAACACAGCAACATAGGCAACCTGCGATCAGAAAGCGCTCTGCTCTGGCTAGTTACAGGACTCTCATTACATGAACCATAAGCTTCAAAAATGCGCGCAAGCGCCCAACTTGCTCACCTTTCAAGACGTAGTCAGCAAACGCTTCTTCGTCTCTCACGTGCCGTGGCACCGACGTTTTTCTGGAGCAAGCACTGTAGCACTTTCTATGAATTCCAGCTCCGCAAAATCACCTTCAACAAAGTCTTCCACACACTATGATTCGAAGCCCCAGTACCAGACTTTTCACGAGAGCGCGGGCGGGCAGCTCGGCAGAACAAAGAAGCTCGGACGGGCGGCCGCTGCAGTAGGACACTCACTGTCGACACTGGTGGATCGCACGAAACATACGGCGAACTAGGGCGCGATCTTGTACATACGCGTTCCAAAATAGAACGGACCGCCTCCGTTCTAAACGTCACGAAATAGGCGGTTCGCAGTGTTCGCGAGAACGAGAGGAAGCAAACAGCCAATGAGTGAAGTGGAAGCCTGCGTCATGCTTTTGACGTCTGCTTGGGGACCGTATAATATATTGAGAAGCGTTTGCAACATGTTAAGAAATATTTTGATATTATGAGTGAGTAGCAAAATGTGTTGGTGTTGCTTTTCAAAGATTCAATTTGGAATGGAAAACGACTGAAACAAAATATTGTGGTTAATGTCTTCAAATGGCGCTAGGTGGTGTCGCAGTTTTGCGAAACGTTTAGTGATGGCGCTAGCTACCACCCCGTTTCACGCACACGGCGCGAATTTTGAAGCGGTTGGTTCAGTCGTTCAGTTGAAGCCATGGCGCTTAACCTACAAGCACCGGCGAAGGGGCCGCGCGTGTCGGAGGCTCAGAAGGAGACGGCGGTCGCCTTCATGGAAGCGCATCCCCAGCTGGCTATAAGATCCAGCGAGCTGGGGCCGCGCTTCACTGCTGGCGACCGCCGACGGCTGTGGCAGCAGCTGGCCGACCAGCTCAACACACAAGGCCCCGTCGTGAAAACCACGGAGCAGTGGCAAGAGTGGTGGCGGAAGCAGGTGTTCGAGGCCCGCCGCAACGCTGCCGCACTTGCCCAAGAACAAAGGTGAGTGACCGTCCAATGGCCTGGGCGATTTGTCCTTCGACATTGGCGTGTATTTTCAGAAGCACAGGAGGGGGGCGGCTACATGGTTTTCATGGCCGAGTCCTGGAGCTCACCGGGACGGTCCGCCTCCACGGCGTGACCGACCTCCCCTACCAAGAGGTAAGCACACTGCCGCCGTAATATCATGGGTTCCTGAATGGTGCCGGTTTAGAGTTTGCCATTATCTGTAAGTGCTACCTTTAGCAGAACGCGAGACCGTTGGTGAACAGGAAAATAGCGTAGGAGAGAATGGAAAAGCAGGTAGGTTAATCAACTAGAATCTCAGTTGGCTGCGTTTTCGGGAAATGGGGGGGTTAAGTGATTAACACAGAATTAAAATGCCTTCGCGGAAGTGCACGAGGACGGTAACACATGGGATCATTAAGCACTGAATAATTGCACAATATTTTCGCAAATTAGTACGAAAACTTGTAACATAGGCATTGTAACGAATAGCCACGCTTATGACATTTTCCAGCAGGCTGACGTCCCCACCTACGCGATGGAAGTCGTCGTCCAAGACGAGGCTGCGGGCGTGAGCACACGTAAGCATCAGAAGAATGAGTGTTTTAATTATCGCCAAGTGTGTGTGCAGTTCGTAAACATTAATGTGTTAACTCTACAGCGGCAGAGGATCCACCGCGCGGCGCGGCGCCTGCCGAAAGGGTGGCCGCTGCACCTGGTAAGTTATTGATCCTCAAGCTGTTAAATAAAATGAGCTCTTGTATTTTACTGAACTAGCCCAATAAGCCATAACATGGCCATAGCCACTTTTATTCGTACCATAAAATGCAGTGCAACTGTAGAAAATGCTGTATGCTTTCAGTGTTGCAGCACCCTGTTCGGCCACCACGTCGACAGCGACCGCGACGGGTGGATACCTTGACGACGATGTCGTCGCAGTGCGCCCGCAGCCTGGAACAGGGCGATGAGGTGCTGCAGGTTCGTAGGCCCTTTGGTGTCATTTTACATGAAGGACATAAATATTCTTTATGCTTTGTTATAAGTAAATCATGAATCTGAAAAACAAATCAGCTTGGGATGTAAACAAGAAATATGCGTTGTATAGAGGGCTCGGTAACGTGTCTTGCCAACGATCAGCCGCCGGACGAAAAGTTGGTTAGCCCTGAAAAGGGCTGTTTGGTGGTGAGAGATGCATTAGAGTAGATGACGGAAGAGTAGTTCCAGCAGGTCTTTGTCTGTCCAAACGAAGAGGGCATAGCTTGTACGCGACGCTTGACACTGCCAAAGGATGCCATCAGGCCAGTGGCTCTTCAGCAGAGAGGGAATCGTTGTGCACGTTGCAATTCTTCACAACAGCAGCTTGCAGCCGTGAGCTGGTTGCGAGTAATCAGCAACTGATGCGAACAGTTCCACCATGATTATTCATTCCAGGTGATGCGCAGAATCGAGGCCTCCACAACCCGCCTCGAGGCCTCCACAACCCGCCTCGCTGTCGCGGCAGAGCGGACGGCAGCAGCCCAGGAGGGGATCCTGGAGCAGGTGCGCGCCATAGCGCAGGACATAGCTGAGCACCTGCAGCAAGCAAGAAATTAACTTATAATTTTATTCATTTGTTTCACCAGTTCCGTTTGTTTTGTTTATTTATTGTTTTTGGTTGAGAGGTGCAATGCGCGCACCCATTTTTGTTCTGTTGTTTGAGTTTCCTTTGAGTAATAGAGGAGGATTTTTTGGTTGAGAGGTGCAATGCGCGCACCCATTTTTGTTCTGTTGTTTGAGTTTCCTTTGAGTAATAGAGGATTTTTTGGTTGAGAGGTGCAATGCGCGCACCCATTTTTGTTCTGTTGTATTTGCCTCTTTCTATTTATGCTTATCCAGCTGCAATGCCAGCGTGCTTTCTTTATTTACACATTTCGAAGGCGCCTAGTCATTCACACTGGAATCGTTACAAATAGTTGTCGATTTCTGTGTATGGGTTTTGTACTGCGATATTTATATTGCTTCACTGTGTTGTAGCTTACTGCACTCATTATGAAGCGTTACCGCATAGTGTTTGCACTGTGATATTTTCATTTCGGCACAGTGAGGCTAAGGTGCAACGACTACAATGTCTTTTTTTCAGAGCACCAAACTAGTCACTCTTTAAGTTGCATAGTTTCACAAATGAAAATGACCATCATCATTGCACCACACCAGTGATTGGTTTCCTCTGGTCTTCGTTCCAAGGGAGTCATTGCAAGAATAACTTTCACGCATGACACTTTCTGGGTGCTGTGAGATTGTAGAGCCAATTATCCATGTTTTATGTAACATGTTTCATCACAGCTGGCAAGTGCACTCACCTTTTTACAATTATGGTTCACCTGTTTAGCATTGCACTACAATTGCTGCCGAGAAATGAATGCTTCTAGTCAGTGACTCATAACACTGACAAGGGAATGGACATACCTTCTTGCAAGGTCACGTAAATGTAATTGCAAGTTTTACATGCCGTGGTGAAAACGAATTGTGTGATGCTGATGTTGTCACATGCTTTGCTACCTGAAGCATGTTGTACTACAAGGTTTGTGATGTACTTGTCATCATAGAGTGTGATAAAGTTGACCTAACTATTTTTTGCGCTTTTACGTTAATTTACATCTACCCATTTGGACATGATGTGACGAGTATAATGCTGTCACTACACTCGGCGTTACATTTTGTTTGTGTTTGAATCCGCATTCATTACGCGTTACTTGCTTGCCTCACCTGCGTATTCATGCTTGCACAGAAGTTTTGATACACCTAGCACAAGAGATGGCTAGCAAGCATATTGCCTCACTCCTACCAACGTACACTGAGCGTCAAAATGCACAGGATGCGGCGGTTGCGTTCATTCTGATGTGCTTTATGAACATTTTTCGCACCTTTTGCTGATGGTGATCATGAGTACAGAGTGCCAATCATATGCATTGCTTCCATGACTATGATGGGTCAAGGGATGTTTTTATTTCATATTTCATGTGATATTTAAAGAAAAGGCTGCACTTTCACGTTGCTACCGCGTTTCATGTTCCACTAGGAAAGAAGTACTTTGTGATGTACATATTGCATAAGACAATGCTAGCTTGGGAGCAGCAGCGAATGCAGTTCTTCACAGATGAATGGGCATGAAGCATTGCCTTACGACTGCTTCGCGAGTACTACTGTCAATAAGTGGCAGCCTTGGAGACTCTTGCATAGTGACGACGGTACAATTGTTTCCACGGCTGTGGCATTCTATTTAAAGGATTCTTTGTATAAGTGTACTTCATCATCATCATCCTGGTTACGCCCACTGCAGAGCAAAGCCTCTCCCATACTTCTCCAACTACCCTGGTCATGTAGTCCCTGCAAACTTCTTAATCTCATCCGCCCACCTAACTTTCTACCACCCCCTGCTACGCTTCCCTTCCCTTGGAATCCATTCCGTAACTCTTAATGACCATCGGTTATCTTCCCTCCTTATTACGTGTCCTGCCCATGCCCATTTCTTTTTCTTGATTTAAACTAAGATATCATTAACTCGTGGTTGTTCCCTCACCCAATCAGCTCTTTTATTATCCCTTAACATTACACCTATCATTCTTCTTTCCATAGCTCGTTGCGTCGTCCTCAATTTAAGTAGAACCCTTTCCGTAAGCCTCCAGGTTTCTGCCCCGTACGTGAGTACTGGTAAGACACAGCTCTTTTACACTTTTTGCTTGAGGGATAATGGCAACCTGCTGTTCATGATCTGAGAATGCCTGCCAAACGCGCCCCAAATTCTTCTGATTATTTCAGTCTCGTGATCTGGATCTGCAGTCACTACCTGTAGTCCCTTACCACTTCCAGTGCCTCACTACCTATCGTCAACTGCTGTTCTCTTCCGACACTGTTAAACATTACTTTAGTTTTCTGCAGATTAATTTTTAGATCCACCTTTCTGCTTTGCCTCTCCAGGTCAGTGAGCATGCATTGCAGCTGCTCCCCTGAGTTACTAAGCAAGGCAATATCATCATCGAATCGCAAGTTACTAAGGTATTCTCCATTAACTCTTATCCCCAATTCTTCCCAATCCAGGTCTCTGAATACCTCCTGTAAACATGCTGTGAATAGCATTGGAGAGATCATATCTCCCTGCCTGACGCCCTTCTTTGTTGGGATTTTGTTGCTTTCTTTATGGAGGACTACGGTGGCTGTGGAGCCGCTATAGATATCTTTCAGTATTTTGACATACGGCTCGTCTACACCCTGATTCCGCAATGCCTCCATGACTGCTGAGGTTTCGACTGAATCAAACGCTTTCTCGTAATCAATGAAAGCTATATATAAAGGTTGGTTATATTCCGCACATTTTTCTATCGCCTGATTGATAGTGTGAATATGGTCTATTGTTGAGTAGCCTTTACAGAATCCTGCCTGGTCCTTTGGTTGACGGAAGTCTAAGGTGTTCCTGATTTTATTTGCAATTACCTTAGTAAATACTTTGTAGGCAACGGACAGTAAGCTGATCGGTCTATAATTTTTCAAGTCTTTGGCGAAACGAAGTGTACTTCGTTTGTGTTTAAATTATCATCTGTCGGATGTGTGGATTGGGAACACTGACCATTCGTATGGAGGTGCACTTGTCGTGTATACAAATTTTTAAATGTATTTTCCGCTGTACAAACACACCCCTGTGATAGCCTAAGGGCACTGCACTTTGTATAAATAAATTATGTATTATGAAAACTCACCATTCCTGTGTCCTTCAGAAAAGGTTGACAACTGCGCTGCGCTGCTGCCTTCCTCTGAGGAACACGTCGTGTGGTGCCAGCACCTGGATGTCTCCTGGCTCCTCTGGCTCCTCAGCTGGTGGCACTTCCCCACCATAATCGTCCAATGTCCAGTCGCCCGCGTCCAAGGCAATCTTATGGAGAGCAACGCATGCATAAATGATTCGCGCTGCTCTATCGGGGCTGTACAGCAGTGTCCGAAAGCGCTGCAAGCAGCGGAACTTGCTTTTCAACACCCCGATACATCTCTCCACAACATTGCGCATGGATGCGTGCTCCTGGTTGTAGTGGCCTTCAGAGCTGGTGCCGGCATGGCTGCCAGGTACTGGAACAAGCAGCCATGGCTCGAGAGGATATCCTGAGTCTCCTATTGCAGAAAGTGACAGTTGAGTGCTCTGCCCTAGTTAGGGGTACGCATTACGAATACTAACCAAGCAGATACTCGCCAGGCTGCAGTTGTGCGGCTAGGCGTGCACGCAGTGGGTTACGCTGCCACACCCAGGAGTCGTGGCACGAACCAGGGAACCGGGGGTCCACAACAAGAATGCGAAGTTCCGCGTTGCAAACCTGCAATGGGGAGCAATACAAAATAGCGCTGCAGATATGCTCGAAATCCGTTTTGCCATTCATATGCACAAAAGAATACACGTACGCTGGTACAAGTAGCAGACTGTTTCAGCCATAGGCGTGCACAGGGTCTTGCAATTGGGGGGGGGTGGCAATGCGCCACCCCCCCTTATGTGGACGGCTATGGTTCGCACTAATTGATAGCTAAATGAAAACTCGAGGCCCGATATTGCGCAAGAACCTCCATACGAGACGAAGCCAGCCCATGCAATGGTTGTAAGTACTTCCGTGTTCAAAATGCTTCCATCGTGTCTTCCCTACAGTGTATCCATTTCGGCTACGACTGCTGCCCATTTAAAACACAATTTTAGAACGGCAGACTGATTATCCACAACACATGGCACTCATCATTACTCCCGACATGTCACATTTCAACGAGCTCGTAAACAGTTCCCCGCATGTCCTCTTTTAATCGTTACATTACTTGTTATGCCAGCTTGGGCATTAAACCGAACAATTGCAACTATGGGCGAGTAAAAATGGCAACCACAGTTTGAAGTAAAACATTCCAACGGTACTTACGACCATGACGTTTAGGGCGTAATAACCCTTCCTCGACATGAAGCTCGCCGTGTCAGCCGGGCTGAGTCCCTCTGGCTTCATAATTGCCATCAATGTGCCATCGACGCACGCTAGCACGCCTGGAATGGCGCCGCGTCGCGCAAACGCCGCCTTTGCCTCATCCTTGGCAGCCGGTGTCAATGGAAAGTCCACCAACTTTCGCCGGGCAGACACGGAAATGATGGCCTCCGTCACCTCGTGAATGGTGCTGCTCACGGCCGACTGTGCCATGCCTACGTGTTCCTCGCGACCAACGCTCCTCTGGAAGCTTCCGGTGCCGAAGAATCGCAGCGCGCACAACACTTTCCTTTCTGTGGAAAGGCCACTGGCTCGCTGGGATCCAATGATAGGGTCAAGCTCGTCGCACAAGCTACGCACTGTTCGTTTGGACAGACGAAAATACTGCCGGAACTCTTCTTCCGTCAACTCTTCAAATGCATCATCTACCTCGGGTCGTCGTCTCTGCGCGACTGCACCAGCCGCACAGGCGACACGAAAAGGCACGGCAGAGAAAAACGCCATGTTCTCCAACTGTTGGGAGCGCGGAATCGGATTGAACCGGATACGAAAGATGCTAACTGTCCCAAGTACTTACGTTCTAATCCAATCCAAGCCGTCTGGTAGCCGTTCTAATCCGTTCTATCGCTCCGGACGGACTCTCCGTCCGTTCCGTGGCATTCGTCCGTTAGCAGACGACACGGAATGATTATGCGCAGCAAGACGTCACGGCTCACGTGACAATTGACGTCATGGCATTCGTCGCGGTTCAAATTGACCAATTGTGTGCGGCTTGATGGAACGGACCGCCTCCGTTCTATTTTGGAACGCGTACAAGATCGCGCCCCTAATGTTGTTACACGAGTCCGGAAGGTTTTGCGATGGTTAATGCACACGACAAGGTGCACATTTTGTCTAGGCACTTCTAAAACATAATTCCACTACCTACTTACAGCAACGTGCACTTCGCACAACCAACGTGGTCTGTGAACCAAACAAATACTGCAGTGGCGCCACAATGCGGTTCTTTGAAAAATGTAACGTAAATTAGAAAATTGCGTGTTTTTTCCTAATAAGAATTGATAGAGACCTTTTAACGAATTTGATGGGTTCAAAAAGTGTGTAATTTGTAAAAATGTGCACTTTGTGATACGAAAAATATATATAAGAAAAAAAAAACGAAGTGGATATTGCCTCCGAGAATCCCATCCGCTTTAGGCGCATGCAGTTTTCAAAAGCACAGCCTTCGAGATCTGATTTTGTTACTCAACGGAAGCCGCAGCTGGGAGGAGGGCAGGCATTTAGGCCCCATTTGATTTATAAAGCATATAGAGGGACTTAAGCCGAACCACGAGCGAACTACAGTTGGCGAACACGAGCCTATCAGCGCGCCGTCCGTGCAGGTCCGTTTGCTTGCAATGGTGGACGGCCTACTGGCTTCTTTGACACCTACCGAGCGCACATACATGATCACCGCCCATATACACGCTTCCAGTGCCCAACGCAGCGCCGGATTATGTACCCAGTGCCGCGCTCTGGATGCTGGGGCGTGGGCAGGCGCGGCGTACTGGGAGGCGCTGGCGCGAAAAACAGCTCTACCGTGTTAAATACGCGGTGCCTGGACATCCCATATATTTTTTGAACGCAGAAAGCAACAGTGAGCGTTTTAGTGCAATAAAAAAAAAAACTAAAAATTTTTTTTACCAGGATTCGATCTTCCGACCTACGGATCCCAAGCCCGGTACTCTACCGCTGCGCCACGCCAGCCGGTTGAAGTTTAGTGATAGTTTATAGAATTAAACCAAGGCATTCGTTAAACTCGAAGTTTTAGTTTGCCAGCGATACGTTTCGCACAGACATGGTAGTGCGGTAGATGCGCCAACGCCCAGAAACTAAAACTCACGCCTGCACCACCAAGGCAAATCTGCTGTCCGTATTCAACATGCCTTTCAGTCGACCCGTCTGCCTAGTCATATATCTCGTCAGAGAAGCGCAGGCTAGTGCTGGGAGCCTTCGGCGACAGCACATATACCTGTGTTTACGACGCGTAGCATTGGCGCTGATCGCTTGTGCTGGCACTGTAAATATGAAAAAAAAAATTATTTAAGAACACCGATGCGAAATCTGAAAAGAACAGTGATTTATCCTTGTTAGACTTCTTGATTCCTGAGCCTAGACGCGCCGATAGCGTGCAGACGGACTCGGAAGGACACGCTGTGCCTAAGCTTCGGTGGGGACCGATCTCGGCGCGGGTAGTTGGCGAATGTGTCTATTTGAGCCTCAGAACCCTTTTTACTACAATAGGGAAAGTGTAAGCGCACGAACCGCCTCATATTTGTTATCGGAGCGACAATATCAATCAGCGGTAGGCTTCGAACTCGGGGTCCGTTCGAGCGCGTCTGAACGACTTCTGGATTTCATGTTCACTCCACAACACTGCGACAACGGCGACAACTCCGAGTCATATGTTACTTGCGAACTACTAAAAATACGCGGCGTCCTCTGCGTTTGCGTGGTTTCGTTCACGAATTTAGCTATCCACCCAGTCAAAAGGGAAAAAGGCAAAAAAGCGTCGCGAACAAAAGTAAACAGCCTTACAATACATCAAGAAGTCCAATAATGCCACTGTTTTAGATGGAGCAGAGGTAGTGTGTCTGCCTCACACGGAGACGTAAAGGGACTCAAAATGTATAAAAGTATTTTTTTATAGTAGAAGAAACGTCATAAATAGACAATTTCGCAGGTATAGGCAAATATATTTTACTTTTGCTTCAGCTGATTATATGTCCATACGCAGCAAAAAATTATTTTGTCTCCTATTATTGCTTTCTTTCAAACTGCACGAAGGAATTATCACTATGACACTCTGGCATTCGTACTAATTATTGTATTACCAATTTGCATATTATGCTTCTTTATCGCAGTATGAAATGAACAAACGAATTAAGCAAATACAATTGGTATAATTTTCTTTAACGAAAGTAAGAACAGAGCCTACCAACTTTTCTAAAGCTTTCTTGTAACAAACTTTCTTCAAACAAAAGTAAAAACACAGCCTACCAACTTTTTAAAAACTTTCTTTCAACAAACTTTCTTCAAACGAAAGTAAGAACAGAGCCTACCAACTTCCTTTAAACTTTCTTTTAACAAACTTTCTTCAAACGAAAGTAAATACAAAGCCTACCAACTTCCTTTAAACTTTCTTTTAACAAACTTTCTTCAAACGAAAGTAAATACAAAGCCTACCAACTTCCTTTAAACTTTCTTTTAACAAACTTTCTTCAAACGAAAGTAAATAAAAATGCTACCAACTTTCTTGTAACAAGCGTTAATAGGAAGTAAAAGTACATAGGATGTTAATGAAGTTGATAGAAAGTTGGAAAAAAGTCTAAAGAAAGTAAGTATGCATTTTTGTATGGGGAGGTCGCGGGAACGAATCGCGGCCACGGCGGCCGCATTTCGATGGGGGCGAAATGCGAAAACAGTGTACATAGATTTAGGTGCACGTTAAAGAACCCCAAGTGGTCCAAATTTCCGGAGTGCCCCGCTACAGCGTGCCTTATGAGAAAGTGGTTTTGGCACGTAAAAAACCCCATAATTTAGTACACCCTTGCAATTTTTTTAATACCGCGCGAGCATCAACTGCACGGCGTGTCAGCGGCTTTCTAATGGCCAGGGATGGTGGTATCGGCGACTTTATAAACGGGCAGCAAGTTAAAATCAATTCTGCGACGCTATTTCGTTCAGGAGGGCCCCTAACCGCGATAAAGCCGTTGAGACGTCGTGCGGTCAACGCTCAAGCGATATTATTAAAGACATTGCGAGGGGGCACACGTGTTTCTGTGGCATTCTTCTGCGCTGTTGTCATTGCCAAAGCTCGTTCGACAACTTGCTCAAAGGTTAAATTGCGTATTCTCAAACACACCTTCACTCGACGCTTCTCCTCGACTCGGCCAAGTCGAGGCCACGGGCCTTCCTTCATTCAAAGCGCACCGCTGTGTTACACTAACACTCATCCACAGCTTTATCCTCCGCGAAGAAGTGTGGCTTAAGGCAACAAGCTGAGCGCTCACGCAAGACTTCATCGAGAATTCACCCAACTGGCATGTTTGAGCAAAGCATCTTGTCTCGGCCACAAATGGTCTCAGCTTTCTTGTGTCAGCTACAATGAAGCTTAGCCCGTACGACGCATGGTTTCGGAGACAAGTGGTTACAAAGCAGAGCTAGCAGCGATTGGAATGGCTTGCTTTAAGGCTTTGCGGGAGTGGTAAATAATTTTATAAGTGCGTATGTCTTCGGCCCAATTAGGCTGATGAACACATCAACATTTTGTTCTTCCGCTAGCTTGTTCGCACAGAAATAAGCCAGCAGCCGCTCAATGTATAAAAGCCGGTCACTTAAGGGCTTATAAAAGTGATCAACTTCCCCGATATTGGACATGGGGAAGGTTTTGACGTCGGCACGGTCCTTCGGTGCCGAAGGTTTTCAGTGGGTTCATCCTTGTTTGCGATTGGCATCCTCGTCGCCACGATGTCCTATTCACGGCAAGGCAACCACGATGATGATGCGAAATCGTTTATTCCACCGTTAGGTGAACAGAAGTGACCCGGAGGCTTGCGCGAAGCGCTTTACGTATTTACAGCCACCTTATCGAAGAGGTCAAAGGTGATAGAGGAGCGTGCGAGAGCGCAGCAAGCGCTGGGACAAGATGTTCCATGCAATAGGCTGCTAATAGAGGGCTTCAAGGAAGAATTGTTTTCTATTCTTCTGTTGGGATCTTATGATTCAAATGATAACAGTTTAATTGGTTCAGAAGAGGCGCCTTAAACTTGGTTCGTGTGAGGAGGGTACAAAGATAGACAAAAAGAGTACAGCATTTTTATATCGGAGGTGGGGTGAGAAGCTAAGGGTACGAAACAGGATACAGGATGCGAAACAAGGATGATTGTATATTGTGCTTCACCATAATTATTTCACTCTCTTGCAAAGGAAGGCGCGAAGTAAACCGGGATTGAAATTTCGGAGCAGCGGTGCTGGGTGTTTAATGTGCCAGGGCCGGTTTTCTTTCCTACTCTAAAAAAACAAGACAAGTGCGCGCGATGTTCCTTTATATGCGGTTGTAGTGCATTTGTTAACGGTTCGTGTATTCGGCCTACTGATCGTTTGAAGATAAATTCGTTTTGATTGAAGATCAGAGGTTCATCTTAAATTAATAGTGGTTAATGGAGAGGCATACGGTGCGGCAGCCTATTACAATGTGCAGAATTGTAAGTGGTTCTTAACAGTGTGCAAAAGTAAACTGCAAATACGGTGTGGGAAAAATCTATATTTACAGACATGCTTTCTTTTTGTAGCTTACCTTTATTACGAGAACCCTGTTTCAATTGTTTTCGTACACTGCAGGATTTTTCTTCACCTGAACTGCCCCATGGAATTCAAGAGGTTCCCTGCAGACGTCCAGATTTGCCCAGTACGCATCGATAGCTGTGCGTAAACATACGTGCTGCATCTGCGACCATGCTTTGTAACGATTAATTTTCTTTTCCTTTCTTTTTCGCCCTTCGCTATCGGATCTAACGCTTCCGTTATCGGTTTAATGTGCCGGTTGGTGTATCAAATATTAGAAAAGAGTCGAAAATTGCAATAATTTTGTAAACATGGTCACCGTTTCGTGAGTATTACGTGATATAGTTTTATGGCTAAGTGCTACACCAATTGTGTCAAATTAGGTATGCCTGCAGAACAGGCAAGTGAAGGAACGGACAGGAGGGCTGCATCACAGTATTACAGTGCTTGTGAAACATGGTATATGTGCTAGCTCAGATCTGCATATAATAGCTGATGGAATTTCAAATACATTCTGCTTGTGTGCCGGAAATAGACAACAAGAAGAGGCCAAGTGGTCAGGTGGGCCGAGCATTTTATGCATGTCAGCAAGTAGAAAGTATAGTGGTCAACACGAAAGCAAGAGGAAGAAGTCTGTAAAGATCAGCCTGTTCCATTGCCGCCTTCGTCTTTACCACAGTTTTTTTTAAATTGCCAACAAAAGGAAACAGAGTTGCCAACTAGATGAGAATCCGGCTTGCAACCCTGCACAGGGGTACGCAACAAAAAAAAAAGGATAGAAAAAAGAAACAGAGAGAGAGTGAACGTGGGGGGCGCTCCGGCGGCATGTTGCAATGCACTGCTGGAAGGGATCACAAAAGCCGGCTTACCTCAATGACTGCAGAAAGCGCGAACTGCTTTTTGCACCAGCGACGGATGTGGATGTGGCACTAGAACAGATGTTTAACCATATAACAATCATAATTTCATCGATAATAACCCGCAGGGTTTACGTATCGATTAAGCAGGGGTGAAGAGAGACAGATCCTGCACGTTATATCGTGGGCAAGTTCACAACACTGGCTCGATGGTTTGTGGAAATCCCCCAAATTCACAAGTTTTCATAACGACCATTCTAATATGAAAAGAATAAGCTTTCCTGAACGCCACTGCCTGAAATAGGTGGCAAAATCATGCGGCATCACAGCAGGAGATGCTATGTCCTGGGAGAAAAGCTCATGTGGTGCTGTGCGAGCAGTCACATTAAATTGCCTTGAAGCGTCTGCCCACGCCCTGGTAATTGGCACCATCTGGGTGCTTAGGGATTAGTTAGGCGAGTTTTGCAAATGAATGTACTGTTCACATACTTGTGGCGCGAACTGAATTCAGACCTGTTATGTCAGCTTCATCTGATTGCGGCAATGCATCAGATGTTCTCTTGGAAAATTTTTTTAACCTTTTGTTCAGACATTACGAAGTTGTGAACTGTTTCCTGGGTTTGCTCGACTGAATTTCACTCTTCTGAAAACCAGGTAGACACGAGCACTGCTTAGAAGAAAACGGGCATATATGCTGAAATAATAAATTCTGGGGTATTATGTGCCACAACCACGATTTGTTGATGAGGCGCGCCATAGTAGAAGACTCCGGATCAATTATGACCCCAAGGAATGTTTAACGTGCCCCCAATGCAGGGGGCACCGGCGTTTTTGCATGTCGCCCCCATCGATATGCGGCCGCCGGGGCCGGGATTCGATCCCGAGACCTCGTGCTTAGCAGCGCAACACCATAGCCGCTAAGCCACCGCGGCGGGTTGGCAGATATGTCGGAGCGCTGACCAAACTTTCTGAATGACTCAAAGCAAGCGGCGCGAACGTGTAAATCAGTTTTTATGCGCCGCCTCCGTTGGCCGACAGTTTCGATGGACGCCAGGGCGAGCAAGTGGCTTCCAGCGTTTATTCAGCCCTCCTGCCTCGCTGCATCTGCCGATTTCTTCAGCGCTATTGATACTTCAATTATGCCCCTTTCAATTCGTCCATTCTGCCGAGTGGGCAATATTGGCGACGTGGCGGCGCGCGCGACGCGCGGCAACCGTTTGTTGGCACACGTGGCAAACTGACACGGCTCCTCTCCTCCACGCCTGCGCATTGCGCCTCGATTGGTCGGAACTGTGCACTGGTACCTAAACTGGACTGCAGCGATACTAGATCGCGCGACTGCCACTCGGCTCACCTTGTCCAAGACTTGCAGGACTATTTGATTCTTGTAATGTCGACTTATCACAACGTCAGCCTTGGAAGGCCGTTGCCGGCAGTATTTTGTCGTGCAGTCCAGTGGTGCAGCCCTTGTTTTGTACTAAAATTAAGAAAAGAGAGAGAGAGAATGAAGAGGAAAGGCAGGGAGGTTAACCAGATATGAGTCTCCGGTTTGCTACCCTACAAAAATTAAGAAAACCTGTTCCCGTAGCTTAGGAGCTGGGTATCCTCAGCTCATCAGCGACGCATCCTGAGCATCCTTATCGCCGGCAACGCGACATCTGCGTCTGTTACGGGAAACTCATGACACACGTCGGAGGTCTTGTGCTTCGAGTGTGGTTATTAGCAGTTCGCGGGTCTAGCGCAGAATGCCCCTTGTGTTCGCTGCCAAGAGATCTAGGACTTTCAGTACCATATCAATGGTCCCAGTCGACGAATCCATCAACCATTGCCGCAAACACTCAAGCCACTCAATCAAAATAACTAAAATATTTCCCCTGTCAAGCACGCACTGTGTATTTTACAGCGAAGCTGTATATGGCTAGGTTTCTGTGCATTTTATTCTCCGTGAATAAAATGTATCATCATCAATGGCTCATACTCCCGTAAGCGTTCATGCTCCCGTAAGCAAGCAAAAAGTGCAATGGCTCATAGCCCCGTAAAGCAGAGGTTACAAGCACTCAGCCAAGTGAAGCGAGCAGTGCTTCAATTCTTTCGCATCACGCATACAACATACAGAACACCATGTCAAAAACTGTCATCATCAATGGCTCATACCCCCGTGAACAATGGCTCATACCCCTGTAAGCAAGCAAAAATTCCAATGACTCATAGTCCCGTCAGGTTCATAATGATGATGATTTGTGGTGTTTTATGGCACAAGGGCCAGGTTTGGCCAAAGAGCGCCAAGCCAATGATAATGAGATCAAAGTGAACCGATAAAATACGAGCAATAAATGTGACAGGGCTGTAAAGGGGCCTAAAAGACGGTCACTGTAAACTATGTAGGTGCTACATGTAATAAAACTATGACAATGACTGTGAAGCGTGCCAAGGACGCGAAAGATGCATTGTGAAAGAATTACAATCTTCTAAAATTGGTCATTGGATAAAAATTCAAAAAGCACTACTGCCGTAACAGAGTCCTTGAAGCGCAAGGACCTGAAGGCGTGTGCTGTACAAGGACTACTACCACAGCAGCATCCTCTAGAGAGAGTATGCGCTACGATGCTATTGGGCTATTAACATTCAAAACCACAACATTCAAGAAACCTAGGACAGCTTTCGTGGTAAAAAGGGGTTACTTACCAAGGAAAATATCAAGATGGAGAGGGAGACAATACCGGTATGTTAGAGGAAAATGTTCCCTTCTTTCTCTTTCGGCTTCCCGACACTACACGAGGATGTTGAGGACGGTGAGCCTTTCACCACATCTAGCACAGGTAGGAGGTTCATAGCCAGTAAGCAGAAAATTGTGGGTACCATATGTGTGTCCTATTTTGAGTCGACAGAATAGGACATCAGTCCGTCTTGTTTTTCTAACGGAGGGCCAGAAACCTATCCTTGGCTTAATCAAGTGGAGCTTATTATTTGTTTCATTGTACCACATACATTGCCAGCAACTTCGCAGTTTCGTTCGCAAAAAAAGGCTTGAGGTCTGTGGCAGGAATAGCAGTGGTGTAATGACTAGCTTGGGGGGGGGGGAGGTGTAATTTATGCGGCGATTTGGTCGGCCAGCACATTACCTACGATGCATCTATGACCAGGGACCCAGCATATTGTCGCATGTCTACGAGACGAATATTGCCCAAAAAAGAGTAAAGCTCAATGGAAACATTATTATTGTGTTTTCTTAAGGACATTAGTGATTTTACAACACTTAACGAGTCCGTGAATATTATCACTTTTTCTAGTTTTAATTTCTTTGTGTGTTTTGCCGCAGACAGTACTGCATAGGCTTCTGCAGTAAAGATGCTTGTATGGGGATTCAGTACGCCTGCTTCAGAGAAAGAGGGTCCAACCGCTGCGTAAGACACGCAAACATGCGATTTTGACGCATCGGTGTAGAATTTTGAACAACAGTACCTCAATTGGAGTTCATGGAAATGCATTCATATTTCGAGCTCTGGTGCGTATTTTGTAACTCTTACAAAAGATAGACCCCGCAGGGGCGTCTGCGTCAGCAGGCGTTTGGTGTGTGGCGACACCACGTACCCGAGCACACGAGGGTTGGACCCTCCCGCGTGTCGCCGTGCGCGGCTTAGCCGTGTCTGAGGAAAGGGAGATCCTGGAGGTTGAGCCGATGCCGGGTGTTTGGACCTTTAAGGTCCCCCGGCGGAGGCAACACGCCTCTTTGGCCTCTGCTTCACATAGACGGCACCTCCAGGCTGACCCACCTGGAGGAAATCGGCAGTCGCCTCTTCCTATCTCTTCCTCTCGAATCTTCGTCTTTATCTCCTACTTTTACATCTTTCCTGTCTTCTCTTCATTTCTAATTACTTCCGTATTTCCTGGCGGCAAGGGTTAACCGTATGTAATATATCCTGCCTTGGGTATATTTATTAGGTTATAGCGGCGATGCACGGCTGGCGTCTGCAGGTTCTCTTCCAACCTTGTAGCGTCCCCTTGTTGGGCTCGGTGGTGGGTGGCCACCATCGCCGCCGAATTTTCCAGTGTTTACATGGCAAACGCTTTCCCCCCCCTCCAAGATCGCCCTCCAAAACGAGGGCGCACGGAAGCAACATTTCAGTTCCTATTAAAACCAAACTATGACACCTTCCCAAAGTTCCATGTCCTTCACAGTGAAGGCGACACAACTATTAGAAAACTATCACCTTTCATAGTATCCAAATGCCTATCAAACGCGATCGGATCAGGCTACAAAGCATCAAAGATGGCAAGTGGAGACTTCCTCCTCGAACTGACAAAGAAAGAACAAGTCGAAAAAATCAGTGAACTCAAAAGCATCGGTGACACTAATGTCACAATTTCCCCACATCGCTCGCTCAACACCAGCAGAGGAGTAATATCAGAAGAAGATTTCATGAACCTCAGTGACGAAGAGCTCCTTGAGGGATTCCAGGAGCAACATGTAATCAAGGTACAAAGGATAACACTTCGACGAAACGACCAACAGATCCCCACAAAACACGTAATACTTACATTTGGCTCCAGTACTGTGCCAAGTTCACTCGACGCAGGGTACCTGAAAATCAACGTCCGACCATACATACCGAACCCGAGGCGGTGCTTCAAGTGCCAAAGGTTCGGACATGCATCACAATCATGCAGAGGAAAAGAGACATGTGCAAAGTGTAGCGCCAACGACCATCCATCTGACAACTGCAATGCTCCCGCACAATGTGTCAATTGCAAGGGCGACCATCCAGCTTACTGGCGGAGCTGCCCCTGCTGGAAAAGAGAAAAAGAAATAATTGCAATAACTGTAAAGGAAAAGATTTCATTTTATGAAGCGAGAAAAAGGTTAGCGCACTTACCTCAAGTAAGCTATGCCAGTGTGACGCGGCAGGGGGCAGCGCCACACCGGTCTCAGGAATCTACAGGGTCCACTTCCGGTACCCCTGTAGAAACCCCAACCGCCCCCTTGGTGGCTGCAGCCAGTACTGCTCCACCAGCAACGAATACGGGCCCGCAGACAACAGTGCCGCAGGGCCCGAAGTTGAAGCGTACCCCACGGCCCGAGACGCGCGTCTCGGCGCCTGGCTCTCTATCGTCCAGTGCCTCGGAAAAGGCGATGGACGTCGATCCAAAAATCCCGGCGTCATTGACGCCAAAAGACCCGCCAACAGACCCGCGCTCCTTGGAGCGCACACAGAAGGAGAAACATATTTTAACTTCTGTGAGAAAGGGAAAGGTAACCTGAGCGGTTACCGCCCTTCATAAGAGTAACCAGGTCTTAAATAGATGCCACCTACAATTTGTAAGCTCACACACATAAGTATTTTTTTTCCCGATTCCAATAAGATGGCTTTTATCATTCATTGGAACTGCAGAGGCCTAATTCACAATCTAGGTGACATCAAAGATATCATAAATAAGTTATCACCAGTGGCATTCTGCCTTCAAGAAACGTATCTAGGACCAAAGCATACAAATTTCCTTAAAGGCTTTACAGTTATAAGAAAGGACCGCGAACACTCCAGTCGGCTATCAGGAGGTGTCGCTATTGTCGTTCAAGGCGGCATCCCTACACGGAACGTTTCATTAAATACTCCGCACGAGGCAGTAGCTGTCACTGTTTTGTCATTTAAGACTGTAACCATCTGTTCATTATACATTCCTCCCCATAGCCATTTCACAGCTCGAGATTTGGAAGATTTAATTGACCAGCTGCCGGAGCCTTTTGTTTTAGTTGGTGATTTTAATGCTCACTGCACTCTTTGGGGTAGCGATAAGAATGACCAAAGAGGACAACTTATCGAAGATTTTATTTTGACTAATAACATCTGTCTTTTAAATTCAGGTGCGCCAACTCATTTTTCACCCAGTTCACGTACTTTTAGCTGCATTGATTTAGCATTCTGCTCTCCCGACATTTTTACCGATTTTAAATGGGATGTACTGAAGAAATCATATGGCAGTGATCATCTACCTGCTATAATCAATCTCACATCAACGCTACCCATTATATCTCACAAACCGCGCCGTTCGAAACTACAAATGGCAGACTGGTCTGTTTTCACAGAAAGTGCCAGGCTGGAGGAGCTTACTTTAACAGATTTAAGCATTGACGAAATTAATGAACAATTTACTAACTGTATTATTTCTGCAGCCGAAAAGGCCATTCCGCAATCTTCTGGCGTTGTTCCGAAAAAGCTTAATCCTTGGTGGACACATGAATGCACCATAGCAAAAAAGCAGCAAAATAAGGCCTGGGGAATCTTACGCAGGTACCCAACACATAACAACCTTCTAAATTTTAAACAAGCCAAAGCGAAAGCTCGATATATCCGGAGACAGGCAGAAAAATGTTCTTGGCAAAAATATGTATCTACGATTAATAGCACCGTTACATCCAAAAGGATGTGGGACCAGGTCAGAAAGTTTAAGGGGGACTACTCACCATACACGATACCCATACTTACACCTTCAGGCACTCAGACAACACTGCAAGAACAAGCGAATATACTTGGGGAACATTTCTATAACATCTCTAGCTCGGCTAATTATTCAAACAGGTTCTTAAAATACAAACTGTCGGCAGAAAAAGAGAAGCTACCAACTGCGTGTATGTCAAGGGACGAAAACAACGCTCCATTTACGCTACAAGAGCTTAACTGGGTTCTCTCTGCTGGCAAGAAAACTGCAGTAGGTCCTGACCGGATTCATTATTCCATGCTTGCACACCTGTCCCCAGCATCCGTAAATGCTCTCCTTAAATTTTTTAACAGAGTATTTGAATCGGGAAGCATGCCAACAAGTTGGAAAAACGCAATAGTTGTGCCTTTTTTAAAAACAGGTAAATCCCCCACATCCCCAAGCAGCTTTCGACCCATTGCCCTCACAAGCTGTTTGGCGAAATCATACGAAAGTGTCGTAAATGCGAGATTAACTTTCACGCTTGATACACGTAACTCCATCGATTTTCACCAGTGCGGCTATAAAAAAGGGTGTTCAACGACAGACCACCTCGTCCGACTTGAACACGAAATACGTGAAGCATTTCTACAAAAACAGCACTGCCTGGCAGTGTTCTTCGACCTTGAAGAAGCGTACGACACCACATGGAGATTTGGTATCTTACGTGATCTCGCCGCGTTAGGAATCCGTGGCAAAATGCTAAACTGTCTCGCTGATTTTATGTCCAACAGAACTTTCCAAATCCGTCTAGGCACTGTGCTCTCGCGCACATTTATCCAAGAAAACGGCGTGCCACAAGGTTGCGTACTGAGCACAACACTCTTTATAGTAAAAATGAACTCTGTCAACAAAGTTATTCCCACCTCCGTTATGCACTCCATTTATGTCGATGATCTGCAAATAGCATGCCGCGCCTCAAACTTACGAACATGTGAAAGACAGCTCCAGATAACAATAAATAAACTAATGGAATGGGCTGAGCAAAATGGCTTCCGCTTCTCTACTCAGAAAACTGTTACAGTGCTTTTTTCGCAAAAACGAGGGTTGTACTTAGACCCGGATGTAAAATTGAATGATGTCGCGCTGCCGGTAAAACAAGAATATAAATTCTTGGGAGTAATTTTTGACAAAAAACTAAACTTCCTATCCCACATTAAAACACTAAAGATTAAGGCTAATAAAGCATTGAATATCCTGAAAGTTTTATCTCATAAGCACTGGGGTTCCGACCGAACGTGTCTTTTACGTATTTACCGCTCTCTTGTTCGCAGCCTTTTAGACTACGGCTCTATTGTTTACGGCTCAGCCAGACAGTCCTACATCCAACGACTTGATCCAGTACATAACCTTGGATTGCGACTGGCAAGTGGTGCCTACAAAACTTCACCTATTCAAAGTTTATATGTTGAGTGTAATGAACCCTCCTTACACCAGCGCAGAGCATTACTCACTTTTTCCTACGTACTAAGAATTCAGTCGTCACCACAACACATATGCTACAACATCCTCACAGAATGCAACTCACGCCTACACTATACAAATAAACCGAACATGATCAAACCGCTTGTCCTGCGATATGAGGAATATGTCCGGGATTATGACATTCCTTGCGAAGTCCTCGAGGTTGCCAGAAAGCCACAGCGTTTGCCCCCATGGTACTATCTTGAACCGTTATGTGACTGGACATTGACACATTTAAAGAAGAAAGACACCCCACGCGAACACGTTACACAAGAATTCCGTGAACTTCAGGACAAATATCAAAATAACGTGCAATATTACACTGATGGCTCCAAAACGAAAGAACACGTGGGTGTGGGGGTCATAACGGAAAATTGGGAAAAATGTATCCGATTGCCACAACACGCCTCTGTTTTCACGGCCGAAGTTTTCGCTATATGGGTTGTTGTGAAAAAAATTATCGCTGATAAACAAACAAATGCAGTCATATACACAGATTCTTTAAGCACACTGAAGGCACTACATCTGAAATCTGAGTGTGAACCCCTGATTGGAGACATTTTAAACATGGTGGCTTTTAACGAATACGGGAGGACAATTCGTTTCTGCTGGGTCCCAAGCCATGTTGGGATACCGGGTAACGAAGCAGCTGATACATATGCATTGATGGCAGCACACAAAGACATTACAAACACAACACTCCCATATAAAGATAGCATCCGCGCAATTAGAAAAGCCTTAATGGTAAAATGGCAACGCGAATGGGAACGCTGTTCCGACAACAAGCTACATCTCACGAAACCCATAGTTGGGGAGTGGAAGTCATGCTATCATCAGGAGCGGTTCATCGAAGTAGTTTTATGCCGACTACGCATTGGACACACACACATCACACACAATTACTTACTTAGGAAAGAAGACACACCAACATGCGAGAAATGTCAACAGCCACTAACAGTTATACACATATTACTCACATGTACGCAGATTGAAACACACAGACGAGCACTTTTGCACAAATTATATCAACTACACATACCGTTACACCCTGCTCTAATTTTAGGCGATGATCCACTAATCTCATTAGGTGACGTGCGTAAATTTTTAGACGACACTGGATTTTTACATAAAATATAGATTATTAACATAGTCTTTCACTTTATAAACTGTTTTTTAGAACACCTCGTGTTTGGCGCAGCATAGCCTTAGCCGGTTTTGCGCCATTAAACCCACATTTAACTAACTAACAAAAGATAGATCACATTCTATCACCTGCCAATCCCAAGGTGGTAGCTGCTTCGCTGGAGGCATTAAGCGCTGTTCGAAGAGTGGGGCATCCAATTCCACGCTAAGTTTCCAGACACGCAGTGCAAAAGGCTGTCTCACAGAGGGTCGATTATGGAAAAGTGCACTGCATGTCGAATCAATAATTTCACAACACGGTTGTTCAGGATTAGAGTGAACTTGAATAAAATTTGTAAAGCTGATGTATGAACTCTGCAGATTGAGTGACCACTCATTCGGTTCTACATAAAAGCTTTCAATGGGGCTGTATGCGCCTGTGGCCAGACGGATACCCGGGTGGTGGACGGGATCCAGCATATTTAGTCCACTCGGGGCGGCAGCGTTGTATACTATGGCGCCATAGTATAACCGTGATTGAATGAGGCTCTTGTAAATATTCATTATACACTTCCTGTCGCTACCCCATGTTGTGTGTGATAGTATTTTCAGTAAGTTCATTGTGTTTAGACATTTCGTGCTGAGATATTTTATGTGTGGGATAAAAGTAAGCTTAGAGTTAAGTATTATACCTAGAAATTTGTGCTCTTTGTTGATAGGTATTTGTTGTCCACGCAGTTCCATGCACGGGTCTGGAACCAGGTCTCTCTTTCTTGTAAAGAGAACACACGAACTTTTGTGGGGGTTGACTTTAAACCCATTTTCATCTGCCCACTTAGATATCTTGTTCAATACCTGCTGTACTTGTCTTTCTCACACTGCAAGGTTACAGGATTTAAAACCTATTTGTATGTCATCCACGTACGCGGAATAAAATATAGGTGGTGGTAACGACGCGCGGAGTGTGTTCATCTTAACGATAAAGAGAGTGCAGCTGAGCACGCCTCCCTGGGGTACACCAGTTTCCTGTATAAATGTACGTGAGCGTACATTCGCGACTTTCACACGGAAGGTACGATTGGACGGATAACTTTCTATCTGGTTTAGCGGATTGCACTGATGCCCATTCCCGACAAGTCTCGCAAGATCCCGTACCGCTACGTTGTGTCGTACGGCTTCTCCATATCGAGGAATATCGATAAGAAAAACTGTTTTTGTACAAACGCGTCTCGAATATTCCCATCAATGCGTACGAGATGGTCGGTTGTGTACCGACCCTCTCTGTAGCCACACTGATAGGGATCAAGTATTTGGTTTATTTCAAGGATATGTATGAGTCGTCGGTTAATCATTTTCTCAAACAGCTTACAAAGTCAACTCGTGAAAGCTATCGGCGGTAGCTTGCCGCTGACGAAGAATATTTACCTTGCTTCAAAACTGGGACCAAGATCGCTTCTTTCCCTGCAGGTGGAAGATATCCAGCAGTCCAAATAGTGTTGAAAAGCGCAAGTAGTGACAGTTGTGTATCAGTGCATGCGTTCTTAATCATTTCGTACATTATTCTATCAGGTCCCTATGCAGAGCTGTTGCATATGATCAAGGCAGCTCTCAGCTCGGCAATACAGAAAGGACGGTTATATGCTGCGTTTTGTGGGGACTTCCGCTCAGGTGCCTTACGGTCTTCTATTTGTCTGTACTTTAAGAATCATTTTGAGTTGTGGATAGAGCTTGACTCACACTCAAAGTGCTCCCCTAGGGTGTCTGCCTGTTCTTCTAAGGTATAACTTTGATCTTTCACGCGAGGAAACGGATTTATTTGCTGCCCTTTTAGCTTCCTTACGCCATTAAAAACTTTCGCCTCCTGTGTGTACGAAGTTATACCTGAAAGGAACCTCGCCCAGCTTTCTCTCTGCGCCTGACGTCATATCCGCTTTCCCTGAGATTTTATGTGTTTAAATTCAAAGTGATTTTGTGTATTCGGCGATCTGCGCAATATGCCGCATGCCTTATTCTGTCTCTTTCGCGCATCTCTACAGTTTTCATTCCACCAGGGAACACGTCTTTTAGGTGAACCACCATTTCTTTGCTTTATAAACTTTTCAGCCGCACCAATAATGAAAGCGGTAAAATATGCAACAGCATCATCTATACTAACCTTGTTTAAAAAATAGGGTGATAAATGGGTTCATTCGTTAAAGTGCTCGCAGTCTGCCGATGCTAATGTCCAAATGGGGACACAGAGAGGTTTGTCATGCTCATGTATTAAGTTTATAATTATAGGGAAGTGACCACTCCCAAAAGTGTTATTTATCACATTCCATTCCATATGAGGCAGAAGAGAAGCAGAGCCTATTGCTAGGTCTATGGATGAATATGAATTGTGTTGGATACTGTAGCATGTTGGCTCCTTCTTATTAAACAGGCAGGCACCAGATGGAAGAACGAAATTTTCAATGAGTCGCCCTCTTGCATCGGAACGCGTGTCTCCCCACAGAGTGTTGTGGGCGTTAAAATCGCCCACTTGTAGGGTTCCGGGAGCTGATTTATGAGGTTATAGAAAGCGGTTTTTTTGGAGGTGATAGCTTAGGGGACATATACATGTAACAGTCAGTTACCAACTTATTGAAAAGAACCCCTCTAATTGACACTGTCTGGAGGTGTGTCTGTAAGACTACGTGGCAACAAGCTACAGACTTGTCTGCAAGCATTGTTACGCCACCACAGGGGGCGTTAGCATCGTCACGGTCTTTTACGTAGATTAATTGCATAGTTACGAAGAAAGTTTCTGTGCTTTTCAGATGAGTCGCTTGAACACACAGCAACTTTGGATTATGTTTGTGTAAGAGTTCTCTAATATCGTCAAGGTTACGAAGAAGTCCTCTAACATTCCATTGTAGTATTTGTGTCTCCATGATAGAAAATGTGTTGTGTGCTGTGTGTTTAAGAGACGAGGACTAGCTCACGTGCCCTTTGAAGGCGCCGTGACGCGAGTTCTGTCTTTCTTTTTTTTCGAGTGATCGAGAAAGGCTCGCCGTTCCTTAGGCCCTGATCGCACCGTCTGGCTGGTTGTTGTGTCCATCGCCTCTTGCGAGCGCTGTGTTTGATGTGAAGGCCTCGTCTTCGTAGACCAAACCTTTGAGGCCACCATTCCAGAGGTAGATGGCTTCTTCTGCTGGGGCAGCGGAGCAGCGCTAGCTGCAGCCACTGGGGGGGGGGGGGGTGGATGGCGTCACTGCCACCTCACTGGGTGTGGGTCGGGCAGTCGCCGGAAGCCGTTGTGGCGCTGCCCATTGACGCGCCACTTCAGCAAAGCTACTCTCAGGCAGGTATGACACCTGCCTACGTGCCTCCTTGAAAGATATATTTTGTTTGACTTTGATCGTGACAATTTCTTTCTCTTTTTTCCATGACGGGAACGACCGTGAATACGTGGCGTGCTCCCCGTCACAGTTTACACAATGCAAAGAGTCTTTGCAAGCTTCAGACGTGTGTTCATGCATTTCGCATATGTTTGGCGGTCTCGGCAGCCATGCGAACTGTTGCCGAAACGCTGGCATTTGAAACATCGGAGCGGATTTGGCACGTATGGCCTAACACGGATCTTGTTGTAACCGGCCTCGATTGGCTCGAGCAGGACACTTGAGCCAAAGGTAATTATTAGGTGTTTCGCCTGAATCTTTTTGCCATCCCGCCTCATCTTAATTCTTCTGACATTGATCACATTTTGCTCACTAATGCCCTCCAGGAGTGCCGCTTCAGTCAGCTCAAGAAAATAATCATCCGACACAACACCGCGCGTGGTGTTCATTGTACTGTGTGGGGTTGCTGTTATGTGGGTCTCCCCAAATGACACTAGTTCCGGTAGATTCTCATATTGCTTCCGATCACGGAGCTCCAAGAGGAGGTCAGCGCTTGCCATCCTCGACGCCTTGTAACCTGGACCAAAAACATCAGTCAAGGACTTTGAACAGTCAGACAAACCAGTGCGAACCATTTCACCGTTCCCTGTTTCAGAGTGAACAACGTGGAAGCAGGGGATGTTCTGGATTTGGCGTCCGAAAAACTGGAAGACATCTTCGGTGCGCCCTCGTTTCTGAGGGCGATCAGGAAGGGGTGGGGGGAAGTAGAAGTAGGGTGGGGGTCCCGGGTGACCGGGACCTTGTCAGGCTTTTGCCTTTTTTTCTTGGCGCCCTCTTTTCGTTGAAAAGAAAATAAACTTTCACTTTCACTAGTTTCCATGAAAATGTATAAAGATTCGGCAACAGCGCCGACCGCCCACCACGGAGCCCCACGAGGGGACGCGGCAGAGCTTGCATACTAGTCTGCACGACACCAGTCGTATGCCGTCACTATAACCAAATATGGTGTACCCAAGGTTGGATAGCCACACAGGGTTAACCCTTGCCGCCAAGGACAAAGGAAGTAAATGGAAGAGAGAAGGAGACAGGAAAAATAAAAAATGCGAAAGAGAAAGACGAAGATCGGAGAGGAGGGCAGGAAAAGGCGACTTCCGATTTCCCCCAGGTCTGTCAGTCTGCAGGTGCCGTCTACGTGAAGCAGAGGCCGAAGAAGTGTGTTGCCTCCGCCGGGGGGCCTTAAAGGTCCGAACACCCGGCATCGCCTCAACCCCCAGGATCCCCTTTTCGCCAGACACTGCTAAGCCGCGCATGGCTACACGCGGAAGACGCCAACCCTCGTGTGTTCGGGTTGGTGTCGTGGTGTCGCAACGCTCCAAACACCCGCTTACGCAGACGGCCCTGCGGGGTGTAAGGTTCATGGCTACTCACTTTGCGTGAATTAGTGGTGATGGCACTATCCCTGTCGTGGTTGTCAGTGATTTCAATTTGGATGTGTCGGTACCGAAAAGGGAGCGGTTTACGCGTTCCGTATCTCTTCCGTTGCCACACCGATCTGACCCAGCCGATCCCCCAGCGGTGTACGCGCATTGATTTGACATTCTCAAAGAATGGGACTGCAGTTGCGAGTTAAATAATGACCACTGATCAAGTCATTAAATGAGTGTACGCACCTTTCGTCACGGTGACCACCCATGAAGGCAATAAATGAGTTGGTACCATAGTTCAAAATCATGTGCCACCTCCTTGTCGTCTACTAAACAGCTTCAATAATCAACCACCTTCAGAGAGTGGAATGGCTCATGATTTTTGTTCGTACTATTTTTCTAAGATCATGCAAACTTACATTTTCAGTCGCGCATCGCAACGTCTACTACGTTTGGGAAGTTAAGTCACCGGTGTTGATGAGCCCACAGCTGAGTCTGCCGGCTTTCCAGGTGGAGCTGCGTTTCGAAAGGAATCACACTGGTAAGCCCACCGAGCTTGATCTTCGTCGAATTGTCACGGTTTCCAGTTGCTTACAGTTGAGACGGCAGCAAATGCTTTGAAGGTGGAAAAGTTTTCAGCTGACAAGTTGGAAACACGTCGCTTTTTTGTTATCTGTGAAAGAAAGCTAAACTTAGTGTGTGCCCAGGTTCAGGAAGCCTATCAATGTCATCTGTACCTCCGAGCTGCGTACTCACGCAAAATTATGCCTGTAATGGCAAGATATATGAAGCATTTGCGCTAGTTCTTGTAATATGTGTACTACCGAAAAGTAAGGTAATGCAATTCGCAACCGTCAAGTTTGAACAACTCGATCCTTCATCTGCACAATTTGTCGCAGTACCTTGTACCTTACAAAAAATGTATTGTGATCCTTTAGAAAGTCTTTTGGACTTTCTCGACAGATCTCGATTGTGTTGTTTCTCTGTCTATTACTTGCATACTGAATTTCAAAAGTGCTCACCGGGCTCTTTTATAAACTCAAAAGACCACATTCTATAGAAACGTTCTGTTGAGATGCTTTTGAGACTCTAGATAAACAGCCAATACAATCGCTTACGAATTTTTTCATGGAATCTGATTTCAACATAGGAATAGACAGTGATAAGTATGCCTTTTGGACCTATCCTTAGATGCGCAAAATTATGCCTTCTGAAATTTTCCATGGAATCCTTTTCTAAGCTTCAAAGAAACAGCCGAGAAAAAAGTATTCTTTAGTTCACCAAGGCTTTCTGGGTGTGTAAGCTAGTTATACAGCCTCTTAAGTAAATGGAAATCATTGGCACGATCGTAAGTAGGCATGCCCAAGTATATAATTTATTTAGCAAAATGGTATTGCTGCGGTTCCCTTGCCTCTACGTAATCTTGTGATTGAAGTTGCAGTAGCCTTAAATCTAAAATTAAAATTGGGCATGTCGCACACACGGTGCGAATCGATTTTATGCCAAGAATTTCGCAGAAACCTGGCTACCCAGAAATGCTTGCGTTTGCGCAAGCCGTTATCAGGTCAACGAATGTGTTTGCGTAAATTGAGTAGGTGTCTGCCTGGGTCGCAAACATACGTGTACGTGACGACAGCAGCATAACAACGACCACGTCGAGAAACATCGCATGGCAGCAAAGACATAATTTCTGCACTGACCGTTCGACACGAGCTTACGACATAAGGATTATTGGGATTTACATGGGTAGTGGACGAACCTAAGTGAACGAAACACGGATTGTGACATCATAAGAAGCTACGTATTATAGAACGTACTACGTTCCTAAGGCTACCTCATGTGGTATGCTAAAGTAACGATGGCATTTTTACCCCAGCGAAGACATGTTGAATAACTTGGGCGATTATGTAGTTGGTACAACGTCACAGTTTCTGCGTAGCCTGAATCTCTACGAGGTAATTGGACCAGTCCTGGATATAGTACAGTATAACACGGTCTCAATGAGTGCGAGCTGTCACAGGGAAAGATCACGAGAACGAGGCACGTGGCGTGCGCACCGAGGGTTTCAAAGAGCTAACTAGCTTTGGAATGATGTAAGTATGCGTGCTATCATGGCCTCTTTCTTTGTCTTTATTAAAGCGAGGCGACACAGGAACCTACCTACCTACCTCAACTTATACTACCTAAACTAAGGTGCCTAAAAGGGCCAAGAAGAAGGCAAATAATGATTTGCATAATAAATTAGCATTATAATGCGTATCGAACGCGTCATAACACGATTGACTTCTGTTAATTTGATGCTGGCGAAACCTATGAAACTGGTTGAATTGTCCGGCGGGTCGAATTAAACAAAAGGCAGAAAAACGAAGAAACACGCGGTCAATTCACTTGGCAGCATATAATTTAAGTTTGGTATCGCTGCCCTACAGCTGTGTTATGCGGCGAAGCATATCAAGTGGGAAAAGGCAGCACTGTTACGCGACATAGCACGTGTTCCTTAATTTACACACGCACATGTGCCATCTGCGGTCACAGTACGAGCATCGAGACGCCTAGGTTTACTGACATGCCTTCAGAGTTTTAGACAGGCCGCCGCCCTTTTCTTGGGTTTAAATGTCCCCTCGACTTTCCGAGTTTCTTTTTTATCTTACTGCCTCCCTTTTCGCTAGCTTTCTCAAATGCACAGATTGTTTTTCTCCGCTTGTCTGTGCATGGCGCGCGCGCGCGCGTATAATTAAGGAAAGCGTACTAGGCCCCGTTAACGGTCTCATTTACAAGACACGCATGGCGGCCAAAACGATGGATCAAATCGCCACAGCAACATCAGATATAGCTCTGAATTGCTGCCAGTAATGTTATTAGGCGTCTAGGTGCTTGTCCTGAGACCGGAGACGGCACGTGCGCGCATGTATAACTATGAAACGCGCGCTATGTCCCGTAAAGCGGCCCCTTTACTTATTTAGTATGCATCACCGCACAACAAGCCTGCACTGCGGCAAAGTTGACCAGTCTAGTTCAAATTATTTGGAGAAGGCGAATTTTGAGATCTAAGTAACGGACGTTTCGCACCATAGAAATGTATGGGCACTGGCGGGGACCTTCGACCGGGATCGAATAAACCGAAAATCGAATTAACAGGAGTAAAATTAGCAGAATTCTTCTGTATACTGACACGGAGGTTTGACGGTGTGCTGACCAGACTAGCAGGCAGGCACAAAGACAAGTAATAAACTGTAAACCGTGCACTGCGTTACCTGGTGCCATCTAAACTCAGACAGCAACTTGTGTAAACAGGGTGCGATTAGTGACTGACAAATCAAAAACGACGGCCAACAATGTGATAATTAAGAAGTCCGTGTTTCTAGAAAGCAGTACTATACGTTCGAGGATCGTGGGCTATCGATATCACGATCGCGTGTTATAGCGCGGCAGCGCAAACGTGATAGCATAGCCGTGTATCGAAATCCGATAACGCTTGTGTCGCAATACGTCGCTTGTATTATTGCACAGAAGCTATTAACAGGAAAGACCGGTGCTAGGTGATACCAAAGCCGATTTAGGCTTATATTTCATGACAGGCCTGTAGACAGAATGGACGTGCTTTAATACCGATCTGAATTCATTGCTATTTTAAGGAATAGGTTCATTTAATTTTCAACCTTATCTTTGTCTCGCGGCAGCACACACAACGCGGTACAACACATTCATATGGCTCAGTTATATCCGCCTTCTGCAAGCGTGGATGTTTAGTCAAGTGATCATTCGACGGACATGTTTAATTCCATCTACGTAATAATATTCGAAATAAGGCGCACGATAATGAGGCCAAGAAAACAATGTGTTCATGAGTGCAGCAGAAATTTCTTTGCAGAAGGCAGTGGAAATATAATCCATACTACAGCGGGCCACCAGAAACTGAAAGCATTCAACAACCTCCTTCAAGAAGCCCCGAGGAGCCGGTGTTGCATCTGTGACAGATAAAGAGAAACTATTTCTGGAAGGCAATCGATTAATCGAAGTTGTAACACCTCTCTTAGAAATGAACTGCTTACATCACGAAAGAATAACCGAGAGACATGTTGCGTAAGAAAAAGGTGAACCAGCCAAGACTCCCACTTCTATAAGGAACGAAAAATCCGGGGACACCTTGAATCCGGGGACACCAATTGAGCACCACTGAGCAGCCCTGCGAGTTACGAACTCTACGCAGGCAAGCGAGCGCGTTGAGATGCTCGGCGCATTTTGATTTGACCTTGCCGAGGCGCAGTTAGAACGCAGCCGAGAGCTTGCTCTGACAAGGGACGCGCTGATAACACAGGCGTGCGAGAGTGAGGGCGTCCATGTGAGGCCCTCTCCCTTCAAGCAACATCTGGCGTGCCAGTGCAGCCTCAGCAGGTGCTTCGTTTCGCCGGCTCTGCTCCACCGAGGCGGCTCATGACGTGGCGTCCCAGCCAATGTTAATTTATCTGCCGTTTCGCTGGCTTTCTTGCTCAGTTAGCAATTTGACGCTTTCACATCAAAAGGTTATCACGCCGCGCGGCCTCAACAGGTGAGCTCCATACATGGGAAGCAAACAAACGATCGCAAGCTTGTAACCTACGCAGCGAGCACCGCAATACCTGCAGGACGTACAGTCTTGGTCAAAAAACTTCAACCCGCTGTAAACGGCAGGGGAGCGGCTGCACTCCGCTATCGCGGCTCTGCGCCGCCGGTGCCCGGCTGCTGCTCGCTTGCGCCGAGGGTAAAGCGGGTGAGGGTAGCATATCTCTCACTCTCAAGCATCCTTTGATAACGGGGCTCGTGAGAAACTAGTGCAACGTTCGTTCTGCCAGCAACGATGTCGTCTTTCGGCCGCCGTGGTACGGCGCTTCGTGCGAGTAAATGCGGTGGCCTGGGTGAAACTGCCCGGATTCCATGCAGCGAATTATATTATAAAAATTTTCCTAATAATCGAAATTACCTATTACAATTTTATCCTACACATTCAAAAGCGAGACCCTTCGAATTATGCTTTTAGATAAACATCTTTAATCGTGTTTCTGTGTGCGATGAAATCAAAGGTTAAAAAATAAACTAACATATCTCGGTGCTGTCTAGCGTTGTTCCAGGTTTTGTTGTAATATGCGGGCAATGCAATCATCGTTCGTTTAGAAAAGACCAGAAGGAGTAATTTCGAATACGAAGGCTCTCTTCGGAAAGGGCCTAAAACCACCGTTACAATACTTCAAATACGTTGGCCGCACTCCACCATTAGGGAACGACCAAACGAGTGTGCTTGGCGTTGAAGTTAAACCCACAGTGAGAATACGAAAACTTTACGGGACTAGAAGACGTTTGCCCTGCCTAAGTAGCCGATTGAGTTAGACCCATTCTCTCGGCATTCTGGAAAGTGCCCACTACCTCGCCTTTTTACCCGCCGTGGTTGCTCAGTGGCTATCGTGTTGTGCTGCTGAGCACGAGGTCGCGGGATCGAATACCGGCCATGGCGGCCGCATTTCGATGGAGGCGACAACACCCGTGTACTTAGATTTAGGTGCACGTTAAAGATCCCCAGGTGGTCGAAATTTCCGGAGTCCTCCGCTACGGCGTGCCTCATAATCAGAAAGCCGTTTTGGCACGTAAAACCCCATAATTTAATTTTTCCCCTTTTTTGATATCTTTGTGAACACTCCCTTATTGACAGTAGGACCCACTTTCAAGAACAAATGAGACCAGTGTAAGTTCATCCCGTTTGCATTGAGCATCTAGCGTTTTAATCGCGTAAAGTAGACCAGGGCCACGAGATTGTAGGATTCTCGCGTAGTGAAGGCGTCAAACCGGCGGTGCTGCTGCTGTCACGGGTTCGCTGGAAGAAGTATTTTAGATATAGTTTACTGAGGTATTGCTCGTGTCTACGAGAAAGAGCTTCGCAGGCAGTTAAAGAAAAGCGTTATACATAGCGTCCTTTCAACCAGAGGCCTTGGCTAGTTTACCGTCAAGCACATGGGCAAGCTGCGATTGTTCGGGGCAACCACAGACCAAGCCGCAGTCAACGCCTTGAAGGCATGCTCCCCCCTGTGATTTCGTCGAGGGACGCAGGTGCTACCCTGAAGCTTATGCTTTCCTGATTAATTTGCTACTTGTGATATTCATGATTACAAATACGAGACGCCATTGTGGCACGTTATTTGTTATATAATTAAGCTGCTGAAGTCAGATCTTAGCTAGGATCCTCGCAAAGTGCCCGTCCCTGTTCGAGCAGGCGCAGCACTATTCATAGAGCTGTTCCTTTAATTTGGTCCCTGAAAACAATAACTAATGATTACGATACTCGGAATTGCGAAGTTTGAGCGTATCGCGTTTGACAGCGGTCGCCAGAGACCCCCGCCCGCTCATCCAGCATACGCTGCAAACGGCATGCTAGCCGGTCGGGTGGCTTCCGCTTCGCCACCGTTGCGTTCGCGCCGTGCTCACCGCACTAGTTTTTCACGAGCGCTGTTATCAAACGAGGCTTGAGAGTAAGAGACATGCTTCCCTCGCCGTCTCTATCCTCGACACAAGCGAGCCGCGGCGTGCGCCGACGGTGGTAGCGCCGCGGTAGCGGAGTGCAGCTGCTCCCGGCAGTTCACAGCGGGTTCAGGTTTTTTGACCAAGACTGTACGTAAGTCGGGCTGCTAGGAACACAATGCAAGCTTCAGCTCTGCTAAATATGCACATTCCTCCAGGGATAAAAACTTTTTTTCTTTGAGCTACATTCGGCAACCCGTCCTATCAAAATCTGGTTGGAAAAAGGCTGTTTCGTACCATGGTCGACAAACTGCCGTTTGCGTCCACATACTGAAACAGTTGACCATTATTTTCTAAGTCTACGAAACAGTGTTCTTCTGGAATATTCTCTAAAGAACAGTTAAAAATTATTTCAATATCACACGATGCACCATTAGTTTCCTACCTTTTACAAATCCCTGCGACCCACTATGCGGAATGTTCATGTTACATAGCGTACATATCCTTTGGCGCCGTAGAATGTGCGACAGGCACGCTGAACCACCGCGAAGCACTCGGTCATTTTTACGGGAATCTGCCGCTTACGGTCAAAATATGTACTCTGCACAGGAAAGATTGCCAGACTGGATGTCTTTATTGGATGTTTGCACGTGCTTGGCGGACGTTGGAATGTGTTTTCAATCAGCTTAAATTTCTGTAGCGCTTTGTGTTTCTTGTTTACTGAAAATTCTGCTCCCATGTTATAAACAAAACAAATGTGGGTGCTTAGCCCAGTTGGTAAGACACTCGCCTTCTGAGTGTGGGGTCGCAGATTCAAAACACACCAGCGCCAACGTTTTTCCTCGAATTTTCACAGCGACGCTGCTAAGGGCTCCTTTCCCCACTATCGTGTCGGCGTGTAGAAAAAAATCCCGAAGATATTGCAATTCCGGGCCGACCCACGACGGAGGTTCAGTTCCCCATTAAGGGGCCCACATACACAGCTTCGCTGGACATCCTTCTTCGCAGAGTGCAAGGGCACTGAGTTTTTCCTTTCGAAATTTGTTCTTATGTATGAGGCGCATAGTATGGCGCGTCGCGCTTCGACCGACACACCGCTGGACAGATTTCCTGGATGAGTCGCATAAGAATGCTTACGCATGAAAAAGAACCCAGTGAGCGTTTTAACAGTGCAATGATGCCGGGTCATTCTTTTTTGTTGTTGTTTGTTTCCGTCTAATGTTTAAATGCGAGTTTCTTGCTTTTTCACCTGTCTCAAAGAAGCAAAGTAGAAGGAGGCTCTGCTGGCATCGACATAGAGTGAGATAAAAAGAAAGCAAACCGGTGACACAGAATCCCATCAGTGTAGTTTCGAGAGATATTAAAAATGCAAAGAATTCGACTTTAGTGGCCTTCCTTCTTATAATTTTTGTTAAAACAGCTGTACCTGCTTACTGAGCGGGCTTCTTATTTCGACCGACTGCTCCAATAGACCTTCCTGTCATTACAATGGAGTTTGTGCTTCACAGGCATTTACAGGGGTGCGTTAAAACTTTCCGTGGTGCTGTCCCGCCTGCTGGCGCCGCAGTTGATTGAAGCCTACATTCCTAGCGCGTTCCTGGTGGTTGTCTCGTGGCTCATCTTCTGGCTTGGCGCGGCCACCGAGCGTGTTGCCCTTTGTGTCACGATTCTGCTAGCACTGTACAACCAATCCACCGGAGGTGCGTTTCTTTTACGTCATTCAGCGTATCTTATGCCAAAGTAGGTGCGCTAACAAACAAATGATTTCATAATTTCAGTGCCTAACCCAAAACCTCCAGGGAAAACACGGGGAAGGTGGGAGAGGGAAATTCAAGACGATAAGCAAAACGAGAACAAGGTGAAAGACGGAGCCAACGTTTCGACAAGTGGACTTGTCGAATCAGAATGTCAAGTCCACTTGTCGAAACGTTGGCTCCTGCTTTCATCTTGTTCTGGTTTTGCTCATAGCTCAAAACGTGACAATTAAACTTGTTACACGAGAGAAAAAGAGCAAAAAGAAACGGCAGTTAACTTTCAACTCAGAATCTATAATTACGAACGAGAGCTACTGACAGGTGCGGACAAAAGTATCTGGAACACGAGAGCTGTGGCCGAACTGCAACCAAGTGCCGGGTAGCAGCATCGAAGGAAAGCGAGTAATTGGTTGACGCATGCGCGCAGGCTAGCTGTGATAAACGTTGGTTGCGCCTGCCAGTACAGAGCTCTTGATCTATTTGTTTACCCATGGATCGAAGCTTCGTTCGCAGCTTCTGCGGCCGAACGCCCACTAGCGTAACGTGTTTATATCAGATAGCAACACTCGCCTGTGCCGTGTCCGGCGTGCGCGATCTTCAGCTGCGCTATAAGCGTTGCTGCAGATGTGAGTATTGTTATGCTTAGGTCGACGAAACTTGCAGATGCTAAAGCTAGTTTTTATTGCAATGGCAATTACCTAGACACTCCAGGCGAATTTCCGCCGCCGTCATCGTCGCCGTGAGGTTCCGTGTAAGGTCCAACTGCGAAAAGTTCGCGGCCGAGCGCCGTACGTACGTTTATTTTCGCAATGATACTAGGCCAAACTGCGAATACTGTGAGCTACCGGAAACACTTGATCATATATTTTCCGTGTGTCCCGCGTATGCGCAAGAACGACAGCAACTGGTCCCTTCCATTGCAAACCTCGATAAGAGGCCGTCACCAGACGAGTTTCATTTAGGTTGTAGCGGCAGCAGCATCGGCGTCGCACGAGGGATGACGTAGACGCTCGCGTCTACACGAGGCTCGAGCGGCTGGCGCTTCGGCACGGGCTGGCGTTCGGAAGGAGATCATTAAAAAGAATGCTACGCTAAGCGACGGACTGTCGGTTCCTCCTCTCCTGCGAGAGCCCGAGACTTTAACGGCCTACGTGGTCGCTCGTCGCCACAGTTTGGTGACCCGGACGTGATACTGCCATACGCTCCTGTGGTAGAGACGACCATGGACCAGACCGACGCTACGAGAGCTCAAGGCCAGAACCCATCCGAGGAACGCGGTGAGCCCTCCTGTTCCGCCATCGCTGTCCGCCTCCCACAGTACTGGGACCAGCATCCTTCGGCGTGGTTTCTTCAGGCCGAAGCGCAATTTCAAGTCGCTGGTATCCGCTCTCAAGCCTCGAAGTTCCATTACGCCGTCGCAGCGCTCTCGCCCGCCGCCATTGACGAGGTGGCAGATTTGCTGAACTCCCCATTGTCTGCCGCCGCCTATGACGATCTCAAGGCAGCACTGCTACAGCGCACAGCAGCTTCACAACGTTCTCGCATCCAGCAGCTTCTGTCCGCTGAAGAACTCGGCGACCGACGCCCTAGTCAACTTCTTCGCCGAATGAGCCAGCTGCTCGGAAACAACGCGAGATCCATCGACGACACGCTGTTGCGCGAACTGTTTTTGCAACGACTCCCGGCTAACGTGCAGATGGTCCTGGCGACAGCCTCTACCATGGACCTTACCGGACTTGCCGCTTTGGCCGACAAAGTCATGGAAGTAGCCACCCCAACCATTGCAGCCACGTCACCGTCTCCGGGTGACAATACAACCGCTCTGCAAACTCTTCCCTGCTCTTCCGCAGTGCAATCTCCACTCGACTCCTTGTGTGAGCGCCTGGAACGCATCATCTGTGGAGCGGAACATCGCCGCGCGTCTCATCGCCCACGCAGCCGTAGTTCCAGCAGATCAAGACGCACGGGCACTCAAAATGAAACCTCAACTACAGCGCCTGGCGTTTGCTACTACCACCGCCGTTTTGGAAACGACGCTCGTCACTGTCGGCGTCCCTGCGCTTGGCAGGGAAACAGGCCGGCCGACCTCTAACGGCGACGAGTGGTCCGGCCCAACACACAAGTCACCTTTTCTACGTGACGGACAGAGTTACGGGACAACGATTCTTAGTCGACACAGGTGCTGACGTCAGCATTCTCCCCGCCCAGCGCTCTGACCGAAAAGCGACTCCTGTGTCGTTTTTGCAAGCCGTCAACGGCACCAGGATTCCAGTTTTCTCGTCACGCTCCGTCATGCTAAACCTTGGCCTTCGACGAGCATTCCGCTGGATTTTCCTGGTTGCAGACGTCCGTCATGCAGTCATTGGAGCGGACTTCTTGCATAACTACGGACTCCTTGTGGACATCCAACGACGCCGTCTCATCGACTCCGTGACCCAGCTATCCGTTCCCGGTGTCCCATCATCAGGCACATCGCCCATAGCGCCTATTTCTGCCATGTTGGACGAACCTTTCGCCGCGCTCCTACGCGAGTTTCCCACTTTGACGCGCCTGCCGGACTGGACGCAACCGGTACAACATGACGTGTGCCATCACATCGTCACCTCCGGCCCACCGGTCTACTTCCGACCCCGGCGATTGTCCCCGGAGAAACTCAAGATCGCTCGCGCGGAGTTCGAACACATGCTGCAACTTGGCATCATCCGCCCTTCCTCCAGTAACTGGGCATCACCACTTCACATGGTGCCTAAGAAGACGGGAGACTGGCGCCCATGCGGTGACTACCGGGCACTAAACAACGTCACCGTTCCTGATCGCTACCCTCTACCGAACATTCAGGACTTCACGGTAGCGTTGCACGGTGCGACGATCTTTTCTAAGATCGATCTCGTTCGCGCCTACCATCAACTACCGGTCGCTGAAGAAGACATTCCCAAGACCGCCATCACGTCTTGACGGACCACAAGCCCCTTGTGCACGCAATGAATCGTTCGGCGTCCTGTTACTCGCCCCGCGAGGTTCGACACCTTTCCTACATTTCCGAGTTTGCAACAACGTTCCGCCACATCAAGGGCACCGACAACGTTCCAGCCGACGTCCTCAGTCGTGTCAATGTCGTTTCCACGTTGACATCGGAACCTTTCATCATCGAGGCCGACTTACTCGCCAGTCAACAGCGTGACGACACTGAACTTCGTACACTCCGGAATTCTTCAACGTCCCTGAAATTGGAAGACGTCGTTGTGACCCCAGATGGTACATCCGTCGTCTGCGACACTTCTAACGACACACCTAGACCATACATTCCGGCATCCCTTCGCAGACTTCTATTCGAAACCGTGCACAACCTGTCGCACCCGGGCATACGCGCGACACAGAAGCTCCTTTCCAGTCGTTTCGATTGGCCGCGGCTAAACGCGCAAGTTCGCGACTGGGTTCGCTGCTGTTTGTCGTGTCAACGTTCGAAGATCCAGCGTCACCCCATTCCGCCTGCCAAGTCTTTTCTTCCACCGGATGCTCGTTTTGACACCATACACCTGGACCTCGTCGGCCCTCTCCCACCCTCGAAAGGCTACTGCTACATACCGACATGCATCGACCGTTATACACGGTGGCCAGAAGCTACACCTATATCTGACATCTCAGCGCCCACTGTTGCAGCAGCTTTCATGTCTACGTGGATCGCAAGGTTCGGCTGCCCATCCACAATAATCACAGATCGCGGTCGGCAGTTTGACTCAGCACTTTTCAACGAGCTACTCAAACTACTCGGAACGACACGTTTTCGCACAACTGCTTACCACCCTCAGTCCAATGGACTAGTTGAACGTTTTCACCGGCATCTCAAGGCCTCCCTTATGGCACATGAATCGCCGGAGAAGTGGGTCCTACATTTGCCCCTTGTCTTACTTGGCATCAGAGCCGCACTCAAGAGTGACCTAGGTTGCTCCTGTGCTCAGCTAGTCTACGGCACCCACCTACGCCTTCCGTGCGATTTCTTTGTCGCCACCCCCCAAACGCCTATGCCATCACCTGCCGACTACGTTGCCGAACTGCAAGCCTTCTTCAGCCAGATGCGCCCCGTGCCTACACGTTCACAAGAAGCAAGGTCCCCGTACGTTTCTCCCGCACTCAGCTCTGCTACCCACGTTTTCGTGCGTAACTGTGCCGTGCGGAAGCCTTTGCAACCACACTACTCCGGGCCATATTGTGTTCTAGAGCGTCGTCCGACGACGTTTGTTGTCAGTGTCAACGGCCGATCAGACACAATTGCCCTGGAACGTCTCAAACCCGCCTACATCGAAGCACCCACGCCATCAGCTCCACCAGTATGCGACGCGACCCTGCTCCATCCTTCGCCGCCGCCTGCGCACGTGACACCCAAGACCAACGCCAAGACACGCCGCGTCACGTGGACTTTCCATCGTTCGTCGAACTTTCCTCCTCTCTAGGGGGGGAGCCCTCTGTAGCGGTCGCTCGTCGCCACAAGGTCCTTGGCCTAAACGCAGACAGCGCAGCCCTGACAGCAAGTGCCGCTATAGCCTTTCTCCAAGGTACTAGGCTGGACGCACGGCTTTAGAAATGCCAGAACTCTGTGAATGCGTATATACGCATCTCTTCCTCATACCATCCTCATCATTCATCAGCCCTTTTCCCCAGTGTAGAGTAGCAGGCCAGAGCAAGTGTAGCTCAGGCAGACCTCTCTGCCCTTCTGTAAATCTCTCTCTCTCTCTCTTCTCGCGGCTTGGGTAGTTTTTGCATGGCAACACCAACACTGACGCCGACACGAGTGAGGCAATACAAGCTTCCATAAAAAATAAAAGAGCACACGGGTACTTTTGCCACCTAGGTGGACCTCAACAGTGTCGCAGCTTTTTTTTAATTTTCTTTGGAAACATCTTGTTTTGAAATATATCTTAGGTTACGTTAAAGTCAGCATGGTCTTTGTTTACTATCACAGTGTGAAATGGCTGGGAGTAACGTCGCCAGGTTATATATTCAATAGTTACAGGCACAAAAATTAAACAAATGGAGAAGATGCACATTTGGCGAATGCCTTTAGTGGCTCATCGGTCCAAAAATTCGTTCTCGGCCGTTATCGAAAAATCGACGATTGGGCGTAATGCAACGAAAATTCAAGGGCATCAAAAATGGATAGTGCCACACATGCCAATTGGTGGGAACCAAGCCCACTACCTCTGGCGTTAATTACGGCAAAGTTAATTAAGGCACTCGAACCCGCGACCCTTGGTGGGCCCAAAATTCAATGGCACCAATATTGATGGTGCCACCATTGATGGTAAAACCCACAACCATTGGTGGGAGTCGAGTCCACGACCGTTCGTGTAAGCTGAGGCGAAGTTAATTAAGGCATAGTTAATTAATACATAGTTAATTAGGGCACTCGAAACCACGACCTTTGGTGGGCAAAAACCAGTAATAGGAAGCAAGAACACATTTGAATCAGAATGTCAAGTAATGTAATGAATGTCTCGTAAGCGCGCTGGCTTTCGCCTTCATCCTCTTTGGTATATGACAAAGTGACTCAGCTTTTCTTCTGCTACGACGCGCTGAAATTAGCGAAAAGAAGGAAGCCTTTCCGAACAAGCATCGCTCTTCTTTTTACTGGAAACGCGGTCAAGCTTGGCGTATGGAGGTATGTATATTGTAGGGTGTATCGCTGAACTAACTACGAACCAGGTTGGCTTAAATAATCATACCCCGCAACACTCATGGCGCCGCTGTTTCCGAAATTCGCACGCGGTAGACACGCACCCGTGACACAGGCTAGCATAGCTGAACTGCCTGCGCACCGTGGAGCGCGCAGGTGCATTACATTATTTTCTCCCCGAAGTTGCAAGAGGCACTGGGATGCAGTTAGGCCACAGCGCTCGGGTTCCAATTACTTTTCTCTGCACCTGAACACAAAGGACAGAGGTACCATGAAAAGAACATAATGGAAGCAAAGGACATATGTATGAGCAATGAGTACTGCGGAGACCAAATACAAGTGAGAAAAAAAAAACATCGATTGTTTTCGCGTGCACAGCATGGCCTTGATCTTGTCAAATAGGAATGTTGTTTTTTTTGTTATAAAGGGTTAGTTAAGTTGCTCACTCACCACGCCGTTTAGGTGGCAAACAATGCCACGAGAAGTCTTCAGGGCAGTTCATGGTGAAACAGGCATCCTTATTTTACGCTTACGGCGTCCAATGAGATGCGATAATTTCTGACGGATAAAACAGCAAATGGCGCTGCAGGTGAATGTCAGGGAGCAAATAGGCGCAATTCGCCGCATAAACTGAATGCACCCGATTTACACCAGATTGAACACATGCAACAGTTCTGAGCTTATACGGTGTATCTCGAGAGCGCAGCGAGTGCCTTACTCAGGCACCTTAGGCAAACAAGAAGAAAGACTGATTGAAATCAATGATGGTATTTAAATAATAATAATTATGGGGTTTTACGTGCCAAAACCACTTTCTGATTATGAGGCACGCCGTAGTGGAGGACTCGGGAAATTTCGACCACCTGGGGTTCTTTAACGTGCACCTAAATCTAAGTACACGGGTGTTTTCGCATTTCGCCCCCATTGAAATGCAGCCGCCGTGGCCGCGATTCGATCCCGCGACCTCGTGCTCAGCAGCCTAACACCATAGCCACTGAGCAACCACGGAGGGTAATGATGGTATTTCAGTAGATGGTAACCACTTCAATTGACGGAAGCCCCAGCACGTTTACATTTCAGCGCCGTTATATGTAGCACTAATTGCACGGTTTACGAGATGCACATCGTTATCGCGATATGTATATGTAACTGTTGGAGAAAGAAATTGCAGAAGAGCGAGGCGTACTGCTGCCTCGGAACAGTATAGCGTAGCGCAAATAAGACCAGGACACGAGAGAACAGCGCATGAACAGGGACACACGGCGCTTCCAACAACAACCAGATTATTGCTGTCGGAAAGGGGCGCCGAGTCTGCGTGCTCTTATCATGTCAGCGTGTTCTTTGCGCTGCACTAGTATTGTCAAATAGCGTACCAATCAGTCCGCAATGCAACCGTATAGTACTGTCACCACGTCCACGGTGTCTCTGCCTGCCACCCACTCGCGCAGCACGACAGCTGCTGCCGCCGTCCACGTCAGTGACGGCACTCGACCGCTGGATGGTGGCCTGCGTGCTCTTCGTGTTCGCCGCTCTCGCCCAGACGGCGCAAGGCATGTGGACCAAGAGAACCACGCTTGGGCCGGCATGCTGCACGCCCTTTACCAGGGCCTCCTGGACTTGGGCGGTGAGTGCGCCGGTAGGGACCTGAGGGGAATTTCAGTGGGTGGAAGGCCGCGTATACTTCACCGTTTTAAATCTTGGCGACTGATGCGGCTGCCCTGGAGTAGGTCGCTGTCTTGGATAAAACAAGGCGCTGGAAGGCACTTCCCCCCCCCCTTCAAAAAAAAAGCACGAATAGCGGTGACCAGGCTGTCTGAAGAAAGAAAAGTGTGCTAGACAGAAACGTGTCTGGAACATGCGGTCAACGCTGTCCTGATCTCACCGTTCCTGTACTTTTTTACAAGTGTGCTTGAGATTGTGCAGTGTCATGCGCTGTTAAAGGAAACACTCTAATGGGCGCCTGTCTGTCTGCTTCAGCCTGCACTTGCCGCTATAGTACCAGCAATGCCAATGCATTGCTCGGGCGAGTAGAAATGAGCCTGTGCCATTAACCGCGTCACCTGCTATAAAGCCAGGTGATTGAAAACTTAACAAATTGGAAAATTAGCACGTGTTATACATTTATGTGCTCCTTTTATTCATTTTATGCCCGAATGTTTACTAATTAGGATAAAGAAATTGCGATTGCTTTAGAGCCCATAGGCCATAAATCTGGTGCGAGAAAAATTGATCTCGTTCAAAAAGAAACATTAAGGTATGGTTCTGGAGCGGCACTGTGCACTTGTGGTCATGTTGCTGTTGGAACGCCTTGGAGCAATGGCGGCTTGGCAGAAGACACAAATCGGTCATCTGTTTGTCGCAGTGGACAATTTTCTGTCCAGGTGCGCAGGAACCTTACATATTGGTGAATTCAGGCTATTGGTTTACACCGTTGTAGCTGATGCAGACTCTCATAAGGCTACAGGAAGAATATTCTGGTTTAATGGAACAACTAAAGAACAGGTCATTGCCTCTGATTTTCTGCGTCTTCCACGCGGCTATAGAGATTTACGTCTAATATTCTTTCCATTTGGAAGAATAATCATCTCTTCAATTTCCTTGTCTCTTAGAAATCTTATCCTCCCCCTTTTCTTCCTCGCCTAAAAAATAACAAAAGAGGTCATAAAAGTTTATAACATAACGTTCGTAATCTGCTTCTTCATTTCGTCTTCAACTAAATATAAAAACTCACAATATTCACGAACACTACTTTGTTTCTTTTTACTCTATAAGCAAGACCCGAAGTAATGTACACGAACTGGTTCACTTTGCATATCGGCAAAAGCTGAGAAAATTGTGATACACGCCTATTACAACACACTCGCGTACCACGATGCACGTCTACCCGAATATATCTATATACACTCGTATCCTTACAGTGTCCCCGCATCGGGGAGAGCACCTGCATGCGTAACATTAACGACATACCCTCAAGTGCCCCCAGAGCAGCACTATTTTAATGCTAAAACATTATATGTCCCATTACGCGAAAATCAAGCGTTGTCGGAGGCGGTGTGGCCGAAAGATGGTATAACAAATGGCCTACGACTCGACGAGTAAAAACACGCCAAAAATGCTCAGATTGACGTCATATTTGTCAGGCAGGTTTCTCTAAACAAAGTCAATTTGGAATTAAAAAGAAAATTAGATACATTTCGGGCTGGGTGGGAATCTAACCAGGGGTCCCCGATGTGCGAGACTAGCGCACTTCCCCGAAGCCACGGTGGCTTTTTTGTGTGTGCTTTACTACCTTCATTACAACACCACGTAAACGCGTACAAAGCAGGTCACTTGGCGCAGAAAACAATATTAAATCATTTGGAGAAACTGTACATGTTTAAAAGGCCCTCAAAGAGGACATCGCATACACCAAACTGTCAACCTCCTGAAAACACTCTGGTGGTTCAATCATGTGCTTGACGGCATCACGCGCTGTACTTAAGAGGAAGCTTTAGCTCGGGCCCAACTCCGACGCGGCCTATTCAAATACATGTAAAACGCAAAAACGTTTTTATGAGGTAACCCCTGGATCAATTTCAATTAAATTTGTTGCATTTGAAAGAGAAAGTTGAATTCTAGTGACTGTTGGAAGCGGAATTTCTATTTAGGGGTTGAATTTTCTTAAAACGATTTTCAAATATTTGACCGTTTGAAAAAAATAGAAGCACAATTTTTAAAAATTGATAGCTCTGTATCAAAAACAGATATCGCGGTTCTGTGAACGGCATCCATTAGATCATTGAAAGCGGACAAATTCGATATGTCATTTTACTTCTTACGTGAATTTGTTACGTTGTTTACAAGGGTTCTGCAAAAGCTGTATTTCCATGTTACTAAATTTTTTTAGATTCATGTGTAATATATCAATTTTGTCCGCTTTGGATGTACTATTAGATGCATTTCACAGAATTGTATTATCGTTTTTCTTTTAGGAGTTACGGAGTTGTAAACTTGACAGTTTGGTTTTTTGAAAATTTCGGATTTTCGCTAGTTTTTAATAAAAGATTGACGACCTAACTCGAAAATTCGAAACCAACAGTCACTAGACTTTAAGTTTTTCTTTTAAATGCAACAAACCTCGTCAAAATTGGTGCAGTGGTTGCCGAGAAAAACGAATTCTCTTTTTACATGTATTTAGATAGGAGCACCCGAGCTAAAGCTTCCTCTTATAGACTTTCACTAGGTGTTCCCTCGCAGACTTTTCATCTACGCGGGCAGTCCTGACAACCATACGCGTTTTCCACACGCTGCTCATACCCAAAAGCATTATAAAGTCAGCCGGCACTCTCCCTGTGTCTGCGCATGGTAAAAACCGATACCGAAAGGACTTAACGGCAGTTCTTTCGGTGGCTCCATGGTTACGGATGACTAAAATTGTACCTAGTGCCTGCGTCATTGCACACGTCACGTCACTACCTCGCACGGTGCTATGTCTACTGCGATTCACTCTTGACGAAAAAATTATCAGTGTATAAAATGATTTGTGCCTAGTGTGCGCGTCGTTGCACTCGCTACGTTGCTGCCTCCAGCGCGTGACTTGCTCTTTGGATTTTATCGTTGCTGTGTATACTGGGATGCACTCCGAAGCATCTACCTCATGGGCAGCTGTGAAACGGGTCGCTTACGAAAGCACGCCGCAGAAAACGAATCAAGGGAACACAAAAAGGAATGCCGTGAATGTTTACAACGTGCACGACGATATACCGATGAATACCCTGACGAAAACACTTCCTCAAAGCGACTACAATGATATCGTGTTCCCACATGAAAGCAGTCTTAAGTGTCTTTGCCGAACTTTTTTTACCGTTTAATTACGCGTAAAGAAAACGTTATGAATGCACACGACTACTACACGTAGCACTGATAGTGTTGCCTGAGCCGGACTGAACTAAAGAGTTCTTTAGGAAACACCTTTTCTTATTGTGGCAGCACCAATTTACTTAACTACCGTTCAGAAGCGGGGCAGTTGAATCAAAGTTCTGAGCGTCCAATTGTTCTCCAAAAAAGAATATAGCAGGGTGTGCGCTGGCTGTTTGCCTTTGAAAGGTTGAGAATACTCAGATGTATCATCAACTGGCTGTAGATGCATCAATTCATAGGAGCTGACGAAAAATGAATATTTCAGTTGTTTCTCCTGGGCAACACTCAAAGGGTTAACAGTGTACTGCGCTGTACAACCTTCCCCTGCTCAGGTTCCCGCGTCAACATTCTTTAACGCACTTTGTAAACTTAAACGGGCAGCCTGAATTAGGTTGTAGCCGGGCTCAGGCAAATATAGCCGACCTCTTAGACCATCAGTGATTGCAGTGGGGCGCAAAGACTTGGTGATTAACTTCGGGGTTACCGTCATTTTCACACGCGATTTTGCGTGTAGTAGCCCCGGATGCGCCGACGTCTACGGGCGACGGCGTTCCTTGCACTATGCTAACGCAGCGTGATTAGAACTATGCTGCAGGGGAATGTTGTCATCCATCGACGCCGATGCCTCCGATACTTGACACGTAAAAGCGCAAGAAAGTGATCATATTCCCCAATATGAAGTACCAAGAATACGGCCCCTGATGACACATATGTTGCAACGTGAGGGACAAATATCTAGGCCCATATTTATGAAGAAACAGGCGCATTTTTGCATTTCCTACCATAGCAATGCGGCTGCCGCGGCCGGGATTTGACACCGCGACCTCGTGCTAAGCAGCGCAACAGCATCACCGCTAAGGCATCACGGCGAGTTACCATTCTTCCACAAACATCAAGTCTTGCTATCTCGCACGTAACATCACTGGATCTCTCCCTTTTATGGACCCAAATTGTTGAGGACTATCCTAAACGTTGCACACGCCAGCGTGTAGCATTGGCTTAACGCTATTGGCTTAAAGGATCACCCCACGCAATCCAGGGCAGTCCAAGACGACAAATCGAAGACACCCATTAAATTAGCGTCTGACAACGTGTATTCGAATCAAGTGCAGTTTCCATTTAGACATTACTAGTCAACGAAGTAGTGCATAAGCAAATACATGGCGTGACATTAAAGTATTTAAATGTGTGGTGCATGAAGTGTGCATGATATAACACGTTGAATGAAATGACAATAAAGACAATTCTATGCATTCCACTCAGGTTTGTAGCATTAATGAACCACTTTACGAAAGCTTCACTTCACATGCATTCCATCATGCGTGTTTGATCAGCAAAACTTGGATTCGGCACCCGTGGGAAAATCGACCTTCTCGAGATGAACAAGCGAATTGGAGAACTGAGGAACTATGCCGGGGGTTTGGTGAAAAGCACATTTTCTTCATAAGACTTCAAGTTTAGTTCCAGCGTTCTTTTTCTTTTTATGCAGGGGAAACGAAGCATGGCAGTTCGCGCTCTGCGAGGGTTCGCTGCGTCCGGCGGTGTCGCGGCCAACCCAGACAAACAAAGTGGGGAGGATAATACATCGTTCACCAGAGCGGACAAGATATCGAGATTCGCATTTCCCGCCGCATTTGTGCTCTTCAACGTCATCTACTGGTCCGTTCTCTACGGTTGATCGGCACTACAAAATAGTGATATGACGATGAGTTAACTATGGGCTAGCTTCTTTTATCGACGGAACTCGTTTTCGGAGAAGAATGTATAACAATGATAATAAAAATGCCGTTTGCCTTGGCGAGCTAAGAGTTTGTTCATGATAGTTCTTATTTATCCAGGTTGATTCATTTCACAAAACCGACTGCACCATCACATTGAATAACCGTGTGCTATGTCAACTGATAATGATTATATTGAGATATCAGTGAGGTTATTGATAGGGCGCTGAAGGACGCAATCATCAATACAAAAAAAAACGGATTTCGCAGGTAGTGGGATCCAGTTCTGGCCACAGGGGCTGCATTTCGATGGGCGCGAAATGCACAAACGTCGTGCGTACCATCATTGGGGTACCAGGTAGTCAAAGGAAAAAACCATGATGGCCAAGAGATCCCCAGGTAGTCAAAATTAATTCGGCGTCCCCCACTACGGCGAGACTCATATTCAGATTGTGTTTAAGGCAGCTAAACCACAAGAATTTAATTTCAATTATTTAACAGTTCATTTATTGACAAAATCCACGCAAGAGTAAGTCAAACGTACTCATTCCAGCTGGCACTTCGGGCTTTTATTACAGCATGTGGCCATCCGGTAGCGGATGCTTTTGAATGCATCGCAAGTTAAAATCGGGAAATGATTCTGATGATGTATGGAGTTTTGTGGCGCAATGACCAATGATGGCTAAAGAGCACCAAGAAATGGCGTGATGTAGTCGATGGTGCATGATCAATAAAAATGATAATTATCACATGCCTGCATAGTAGCGTAATATATTTGTCGTAAATAGCGTAAAATGTGTTACATCTGTATTAAACCCACAACGATGACATGTGAGATGGGCTATCTGTATGAAATGAGAGCTATGAATGGCGATGCATTAGGGGCTGAGCGCCAGCAGCACTACTGCCTAACTGCTGCCCTTAAACGCAAGGGCGTAGAGGCACGTGCTATACCAAGCAGTACTGTCACAGAATAAGCCTCTATCGAGAGGTCGTGCTGCGATCTCCTGGGCTGATGACCGGCAATGTGCTATCAAGTAAAAAGCTTAAAAGTCATTTATTGTAAAGAAACGGGTCAGTACCAAGGAACCTTGCTAGGTGAAGAGGAATGGTATGTCTATAGGCTACAGGAAAGTACCTTTTTCGTTGAGGTTCTCCTTCCTGACATTGTATCAAAACATGGAAGACCGTCAGCCTCTAAGTGCAGCTACATGTTAGAGGATCGCCACCAGTCAGCAAAAATTTTGAGTAGCATATGCATGACGTATCCTGAGTCGGCAGAATAGGACATCCGTTTGTCGAGTTCTTGCTGCGCAGGACCAAAATGCTAACTATGGCTTGCTAACGTGGAGTTTAATCAAAAATTTATTGTGCCCTACAAGTTGCCAATATTCCGTCAGTTTGAAAAATTGCAGGTTTTGTGTTATTGATGTGAGTATTTGGTCAGCAAGCATATTACCCTCGATCTATCTATGCCCATTCGCCCAGCATACTATGATGTGTTGATGAGATGCATGCATAATGCACAAAATTGAACAGAGATCTGTAAATATAGGTTTTTTGTTCTTTTGTGGAGACAAAGTTTCAACGACGCTTAAAGAATCAGTGAATATAATTGCCTCCTGTAGATTTATTTGCTAGATATGTTGTACAGCCGTCAACAGAGCATAGGCCTCACCCGTAAGTATGCTTGTTTCCGGATGCAGAACGTCGGATTCCAAGAAAGATGGACCGATTGAAGCATGTAAAAGGCGCCAGCATCTGACTTTGATGTAGCAGTATAAAATTCAGGACAAGAGTGTTTCGCCTGAAGTTCCAGGAAATGCATGTGAATGTCTAACTTAAGAGCGCCCTTTGTGACTCCTACAAAGGATGTGTCAGTCTACAAGTTGCCATTGTCATGGTGGTAGCAGCTTCACTGCAGCGACTGGGCAATGTTCGAGGCTTGAGACACCCATTTCTTCACTATGTGTCCTGACCCGCATTGGAAAAGGCTCCCTTATTGATGGTCGATTACGGAATAATGCAGCACATATATCGTTAACAGATGTATAGCAAGCATGTCGAGGGTTACACTTTACTTCGAGGAAGTATGCGAAACTGGTGTATATTCGCAGGTGAAAAGACTACTCATTCGATTCCACATACAAGCTGAATAGGGCTTGTTCTGAAGGCGCCTGTGCACAGGCGGATACCTAGGTGGTGGACGAGATTCAGCATCTGTAGTGCACTCTACGCGGTAGAGTGATAAATTACGGCTCAATAATCTAAAATTTCCCGGTGACACAACAAGGGCAGTGACAGCAATTGCTGTCACTGCCCTTGTTGTGTTAGAGAGAATTTTCCGCAAGTTCATTTATAATAGTTTTTTAGGCTTTCGCCTTGAGGTATTTGATGTGTCTCATGAAGGAAGTTGCGTCATGCACGATGCCTAGAGTCTTGTGCTGTTCCTCACAATTATTCGCTGAACGTACAGTTCGATACAAGGATCCGGAACAGGACCTTGCTTTCTTGAGGAAAGAACGCACCAACTTTTCTGGAAGTTAGACACTTTGTTAGGTCATGCTGTACTTCTTGCTCGACACTGTGAGGTTAGAAGATTTACAAGCTAATTGCACATCGTCTACGTAGACACATGATGATATGGCCAAAGAGCACCAGGTTAGTGTTAATGAGTTGGAAATGTAATTGTAAATTGCGAGAGGTAACATGATGTGGCTATAAAAGGGCCTTAAAGTTTCGCTGTAAAGTGCGTAATATGTATATGTAATAAGATTATGGCAATGACTAATGATGTATGCTATGAACACGTATGACACGTTCTAAAAGAATAATAAGTATACTAAATATATCAGAGGCAAGAACTTGTAAGAAGCACAACAAACTTGACGGAGCCCTTGCAGCCAAAAACCCTGGAGGCACGTGCTCTCACCACATCTACAACAGCTTGGTGGTTCCTCATCAGTCAGCAAAAAACTGTGGGTGCCATATGTGCGTCCTATTCTGAGACGACAGAATAGGATATCAGTTGATCGTGTTTACGCTGTGGAGTGCCAGGAACCCAACTGTGGCCTGATTACATGGAGCTTGTTATTTGTTTGAGCGTCCCAGAAGCGCTGCTAGTGACTTAGTTCTTTTCGGAGAAAAGGTTGAGACTTAAGTCAGGAACAGCAGCTGTAGGTTGCTAGCTTCCGATGCAATTGATCTGGCAATTTCGCCATCCAGCATATTACCCTCTATGCCCCTATGTCCGGGCACCCAGCTTATAGAAGTACAGGATTCCTGTGTTTACGCAGTGACATTAAGGCTTTTACAAAGCTCTGTGAGTCTGTAAATATAATTGCTTTTTGAAGTTTTAATTTCATTATATGTATTACAGCCAATAATAGTGCATAGGCCTTTACCGTAAAGATACTTGTTTCCGGGTGCAAGGCACAGATTCAGAGAAGGATGGTCCGATTACTGCATAAAAACACCAGCATGTGACTTAGAAGCGTTATTGTGAAAATCTATGCTCAATTACGTCGACTGAATTTATAACAAATGCATTCGAATATGTGCGTCTGGGCGTGTTTTGTGACCTCTACGATTGATACATCACATTCTGCGAGCTGCCACTGCCACGGCGGCAATGGCTTCGCTGGGACTATGAGGTTATGCTCGAGAATAGGAACTGCCACGTCCTCAGAAAGCTTTCTTAATCGCAGAAAGAATAGTTCTCTAGCTACTGGTTGGTTATTAAACAGCATTGCAGATGTCCCGTCATTTATGGTTGAATGTATGAATGTGTGATCTTTAGTGGGGTAAGGGCCAGGTATGGCCAAAGAGCGCCATGCCAGGATTAATGAGTTCACAGTAGACTGATGAGGTCTGTGAAGGTGATGTGAGGTGGCTCTAAAGGGGCCTGAAATATTTGCTGTAAATTGCGTAAAATCTGCGTGTAATAAAATTATGACAATGACTACTGACCTGCACTATGACCATTAAAATACAATGCGAAAGAATGATGCAGTATACAGTAAATGTAGATGCTAAAATTGCCTAGAGCACTACTGCCTCACCAGAGCCCTTGAAACACAAGTACCCAAGGACCTAGAGGCATGTGCTGGACAATATAACCATCATAGCGGCATCCTGTAGGCAGAGGATGCGCTACGAATTTAATGAACTTACAACATGTAGGACAACATCATTCAAGAAAGCGAGGATTGTGTTGGTCTTAAAATGCAGTTCTTTACCAATGAACATAGTCAGATGAAGAGCGATAGAATATCGGCATGCAAGAGGAAAATGCTTCTTCATTTCTCTTTCTGCTTGCTGACACTCCGTTTTCAGAGAACATACATCAGCTTCACGCATTTTCTCAAAGTGCATAATAATCAGGAACATCCTTTTTCCACAATCGTTACCGACTTGACGTGTGCAACACTTTTTGGTAATAGACCCTCTATGAGCCTACCTTTCTCACTGCGTGTGAGGGAACTTAGCGAAGAACGAAAACTGTCCCAATTCTCGAACATCGCCTAATGCCACCAGCTAAGCTATTGCCGCCCTGGGAGTGGCAGGTGATAGCATGTGATGTGTCCTTTGTAGACGTCACAAAGCACGCTTCTGAGCTCGAAATCGTAGTGCATTTCCGTGAACTTCAATCGAAGTACTCCTGCTCCGAATTCAACACAGACGCGTCAAAGTCACATGCTGACGTATCTTAAATTATGCTGCTGTTGGTCCTTCTTATGCTGAATCAGGCAAATTGAACCCGCATAGAAGTATCTTTAGTGCAGATCCTTTACTATGTAGTCTATGCAGACGAAATAAAAAGAGCTGCTGGTAATGACGTACTCTTAAGAACGGCCCGCTGAGATGCAAGTTTTGCCAGCCAGTTGCGACAGCGGTGGCAACTTTTTCTTGAAACGCCACCGTTACGCTGTAGCCTCGTCGCCGTTGTGACTGAATGCGATCAGCGGACCAACTATTGTTACTGAGCCCGCCACCACCGCCCTGGTCTGCCGCGAGCGGGGGAATGCTCGCGGGAACGTAGTTCGAGGCTCCTTCCCACGCGCCGTCCAAGACGCAAAACAATGGGCACCCGGCCGCGCTGCGGGGTCAGCTCGGGGAATAAAAGGCACCTTTCCTGACACAAGCCCTGAGTTCTACGAAGTCCATCTGACGTCCGCTCCGGACCGTGAACCTGTGCGGAAGTGTGTGTGTAAGCCGTCCCGCAGAGAGGCGGCTTGTTTACGATGACTGGTCGCCCGTTTCCTTCACCTGGGTATCAGGGGAGGACCATGTGTTTACAAACCACTGTTGTGTGGCTGCTCAGTACACTTTCTCTCGCAGTCATGTTAGACTGGTGTACTGCAACATTCTGATGTAGATACTGTAAATAAACCCATATTCCTCGTTCTCGATGAGAAGCAGTCCTTCCCTTCATCAATGTCCTCACCGTGGATAAGTTGGACGACGGCATGGGCCAGCTACCTTCTAATTCATTCCCGACTCCAATCTTGACAACTGATTACGAGCGATGGGATTGAGCCCCCAAACCTGACAACTGGCTGACAGCGGTGAGATGGACTTTGCGACGCAGTGCTGTGTCTGCGGGGAGTGCTTGGTTCTTGCTTTGACTCTCTAGGCTTCATTCTGTGGTTGGTCTGTTTAGAACAGTAGGGAAGATAGATTGCTGAGTGTTAGCTAGGTTGTGTTTTCCTAGCTAGATTTAGCGAGCAGGATCAATGCAGTAACGCAGCAGTCATGGAGTTAAAGAGACTGCTGAGAGACGAATTGCTGGTTGTTGGTGAGGAACTGGGCCTAGATGTACGCAAACAAATGCTAAAAGCGGAATTATTGGAGCTAATTTTCGAACAGGCCAGTGAGGAAGAAATTGAAATGGCATTGGAACTTCTAAAGAAAGAGAGAAATGGGAAAGAGAGAGAAAAACGGGACGGAGAAGAACGGGACAGAGAGAGAGAGAAAGGAAAGCAATAAAATCGCGAGTTAAGAAAAATGCAACTTGAACTTGAAAGCAAACGTTTGGAGTTGTCTCAAGGAAGTGAAGGGGCTCTGGGACAATCAAGTGAGGCAGAATCATGCCGCATGGATAGGCTATTAAAGTCATTTGAGGTCGGGACCGACATAGTCTTGTTCCTAAGCAATTTTGAAAGGACTTGCGAGAAGATGAACTTCGGCCCGAGTACATGGCCACAACGGTTGCTATCTATGTTGCCGTGTGAGGCGGCGGAAGTAATCGCCAGACTGAGTGAACCGGATGCATATGATTATCCAAAAGTTAAGGCTAGTCTCCTGAAGAAATACCGCCTTTCAGCTGAAGCTTTTCGGCAAAGGTTAAGGCGCACAGGCAAGAAAGATATCGAGGGGTATCCGGAGTTTGCATACGGCTTAAAGGCCAACCTAGTCGAGGGGCTGAAAAGCACGGAAGCGTGCGACAGCAGAGACATGATCATTGAATGCATGTGTCTAGAGCAGTTTTGCAAAAGCATCCCCCAAGCTGCGAAACTGTGGGTGCAAGACAGAGGGAATGTAAACACTGTGGAAAGTGCGGCTGAATTAGCCGAAGAGTACGCAACGCGTAGAAAGTTGAACGCCCAGGACGGAAACTGGGACGGTCGAAATGGACCGCGGAAACCATTTCCGTTCAAAAAGGGTTCGCAGACTAGACGACCGGAACCTTAGACGTGGAGGAAAAGCCCGCAGAAAAGAGTGAGGAGAAACCTAACGGCGAAACTGTACAAAAAGAGCAGAAAAGAAAATTCAAATCTTTTAGACCGATCCGCCGCTATAAGTGCCACAAACTGGGACATATCGCTGTGAACTGCGGAAAGCCTATCGCAGTTTTCTCCTACGTAGATGAAAAAGACGAGAATATGGAACTTTTAAGCCCATATCTTCACCACCTGCAAGTTAATGGCAAATCATGCCGGGTGCTAAGAGACAGTGCCGCCACGATAGACATTGTCCATCCGTCTTACGTGACGGTAGATGACTTTACTGGAGAAGTAGCATGTATCAAACAGGTTGTAGAAGAACACAGCGTGTGTCTGCCCATGGCCAAAGTCGAAAATCAGTGGACCATTCGGGGAGCTAGTGACCGAGGCCGCAGTTTCCAAATTTTTGTCACTGCAGTACCCTTACATTATTCCGAATCGTCCGAATCAGTTACTGCGTGAAAAAGGGCTTAAACTGGGAGAGGGCGTAGTACAGACACTGACGCGAGGCCGAGCTCATAAAATCGCGTCGCTTTCGGCTGAAAATGCACAAGCTGCTCCAGCAGAAGCAGAAAAGGGGATAACTTCAATACCCGAATCCGAGCTAGGCCCGAGGGACAAAAACACAGTTAAGGAAAGCCTGCCAGCTGACCAGCTCAATGAGAGCCAGGGTGTCAAAGTTCACCCCTGCAGGAAGAGCCCGCTGATGCACTCGCAAGCGAGACAGGGTCATTGTTATCACCGGCCTCAATGAACTTTGAACAGCTCTTACGTGTGGATAGAGAGTCACTGGCAGCCTAGCAAAAGAATGATGACAGCTTAGCTAAATTACACCACACAGCAAAAGAAGGCATTGCTAGGCGTAACGTGACGATACATGAGAGAGGAGGATTGTTGTATCGGCACTACAGAGATCGAAAGGGTAGGATTTTAGATCAGTTAGTCGTACCTACTACGAACAGGAAGGACCTTTTCAGTCTCTGTCATGGAAACGGGTGGTCCGGCCACCTAGGCATAAACAAATCAAAGGAAAGATTGCTTATGGAATACTACTGGCCTGGCTGTTTCAAAGACCTAGAAAACTTTGTAAGATCATGCGACGCCTGCCAGCACTCGGGTAAACCAGGAGAGTCATGGAAAGCTCCACTAAAGGTAGTGCCCTTAATAACAGAACCTTTCAGACGACTTGTGATAAACACGGTAGGGCCTCTACCAAAAACAAGGTCGGGTTACAGGTACTTGTCTACCACGCTGTGTCCGGCTACAAAGTTTCCAGAAGCAATCCCTCTTAAAGAGCTCAGCTACACCAAAGTAGTAGACGCGCTTTTGACTGTGTTTGCACGAGTTCGGTTTCCAGCCGAAATTCAGGCGGATCAAGGGTCATTGCGCCAATAAAAACCACACATTCAGAACAGTGTTCTGCAAAGCATTCATTGCACTAGTATATGTTACAGAAAGTTATACCCTGCCTCAATATAACCATAGTTGACAAATAATATATTCTCTAAATTAATTGCAACAAAAATGCCCATCACCACCAGCTTCACTCCTCTGTCTCTAGAGGTTGGGCACTGAAAACTATCGGCAGACACGTGCACAGAAAAAATATCTTGTAAATGATCTTTTGCTTTGTATCCTGACCACTTAAAGTACCTGATGTGTTTTTTCCACTAAATAAAGAATAAAGCTCACTCACATGTAAGTGCCATTCTTGCTGTGGTTGATGAACCACTGCCGCCTTCAAAGTCCATATTGATGGACTCGAGCACCCCTGCACAATCATAAGAAACTGTGAAAAACATTTTGCTTTGACAAGAGCTTTATGTACAGTGAAACCTCAAGATAACAAGCTATTTTCATTTACTGATTTTAGTTCCACTGAAAACCATGTATTTCTTAGGCAATGTACAACAGTATTTTTGCGACACAGTTTTAATCAAGTTTTTAGCCATCTGATGTATGTGCTTGGAACTGAAAGGTAAATCCTGAAATGTCGACAGATGCAGAAGTTATCTGCATGCATTCTTTCATATTGCTATGTGCTACTAGAAAATGATGTCGACCCTTGGATTTAGACATATCCACAAGCCGCAGTCGCTGGGTGATGAGATGGTGTGAGCTCGGTGATGAGACGCCTTGTTTGATGTTGGCTGGATTCTATGGTGGCCAGTGTTTATTACCCTTGTAAACATTTTTACATATATGTGCAGCCATGGGACAAGGAATGGATGACGAGTGCCGACTAACAACCGAGTTTATAGATCGACAAATCATTATAAATGCTTGGTCATGTGGTGCGTACCAATAAATCAGGACATTCAAAATGTCTTTTTCTTTGCGATGCAGTATAACAGACGTTTGGCTCACACACAAGGCAGAATGTATGTACATGCGATGCCTCAGCTCTCTCTAGGCATGTTAGTTTGCCATTTTTGAACAGCATTGCGGTTTGCAAAACGAGGTCGCATTGGCAGTGCCTACAATGTGCAGCCAGATTTGAGCCTGTAGAATTTGTAACAGCAGCATTCAGTCTGTTTATAGTACATTTTGCGGCATGAAAGCGGTACCGTGTATACCACCGCTACTTAACACAAGACGAACTGCCAAGTGCGCTTCATCTTACACAAAGTTGTGGATGCCTGCCACGTTTTGTAGACCAGATTTCACGTCCCACTTAGCTGATCTCTCACAGAAAAGACAACTCAGACCTGATATTTGTTGCCAATTTTTTTCAGTCCATACCCGATATCTGGTGTTTGTAAGGAGTGACGGCCAATTATTTTTTGTTTCTGCTGTTTTGGGGGATTGTCTTTCTCTTCTTGACAAGCACTTTATACAGATAATAGTAGATTAAGGAAAACTCTCCTTCTATAGCTGGCTTAGCTGTCGTGAAAAACTTAAATCGGCAAAAGGGTGACAAGACTTCCCAAGAACCAAAACTAAACATGTTGCATGTATGCTGCTTTTTAATAATTTTGAGTGTGCTAACCAGCCTTAAGATTGGAAGTTGAGATTCATTACATGCCACAAATGTGAGCAATACAAACCAATATTGACTTACTTGTCTGCACACTAAAATTTAGTATAAAGAGGCATACTAGCTAGCTGCAACGAGTTTCGGTTTGGCTCTTGAAAATCTTATCACCATGTTGCCAACTTAATTTTTCAGCGACAGCTAAGCCGGCTAATGAAAGGTGGTTTTCCTAAATCCACTATTATTTCTGTGAAGGGCTTGTAAACAAGATAAATATAGGCACTTCCCCATAGCAGCAAAAAAAAATTTGCGTTTATTTCTTGCACACGTAGGACGGACCATGGACTGAAGAAAATTGGTAACAACCATCAGGTGCGAGTTGTCTTTTCTGCAAGAGATCAGGTAAGTGGGACGTGTAATCTGGTCAACAAAACTTGGAAGGTGTTGACAACTGCATCAGATGAAGCACACATGGCAGTTCGTCTCGTGTTTAGTAGAGGTGGTATATGCGATACCGCTATCATGCAGCAAACTGTACTATAAATAGACTGGATGCTGCTTTAATGTTAGTCTTAAGGCTCGTTCATGCTACCAACTTTATACCGACACTGACAAGAAAACGACGAGACATGACACCAGTGATTGGCCAACTAGTCGGCAGACAGTGTTAGTGTCACTGAGTGGCATTCTCATAAAAAGCCAACAAATACTGAAACCAAAGACAACATAGGGGAAATTACTTGTGCTTAATAAATGAAATAAAGAAACAATAAATTAATGGAAATGAAAGTGGATGAAAAAACAACATGTTGCAATGGAAAAACGATCCCACAACCTTCGCATGGTTATGGGGTCTCAATGTCTCGATGACGATAGTGCGGCATCGAGACATTGTAGTAAGCGGGTTATTCCACCATGGAAAACATACAAAAGTTGACAGTGCAGCAGCTTCTCAGGGTTAAACCAATATATTTTTAAAACCGGTATCATTATAGGTTGGTTTGACTGTACATCATTTTTTCGAAATGAGAGAAAGTTGTATTTCTGCATGAAAGCATGAGGTATGCAGTTCTGTAAAGGAGTTTTCTTTCTTTTGGTAACGGCAAACAGGTGTGCATTACAATTGAGGGCGCGCTAGAATCAACTAAATGCGGTACTTGCTGATGCGGTACTATCCACCTGGACTGTTTTAGCAATTTGGGAAGTTATTTTTACAACTGTAAAGACCTTCAAAATCTCAAATTACCAAAATTCACAATGTAATTACATTTTTCCCTGCAAGTGTGGCTTAATATATTGAGGGTTAGGTGTATTAGTTCCATTGCTAGCCAATTCTATTGCGGATGCATGCAAGAGACGAGGTCACACATGCATTTCACAACTAAAATTAAGTCACCCCATGACGTCACCGCATATAGTGGCTTTGCAGAACCTTTAAGCAGCTATCAATGTTTGCGGAAAGTAAACAAGGAGGTTAGAGAAAAATGTACATTGACAGTGACAACAGTCGCAGACAGAACGGTGCCATGCATTTGCAACACCCTTATTCTGGTCTGTTGTCTTCTACCTACACTTACTGACGCTGCGGCACGGGAAGTGCAGTTTTCATGCTACATAAAGTGGCTAGAGGAGGACTTTTTCTAGACCAATTTAAAAAATGGTGACTTCCTGCATTAGCTACACTCATCTGGACATTGTACATAAAAAAATACCCTAGCTACCAGTCAATCACACTCTTTGCTCGTCAAGTGGCATATGCACAACCTTTTTGAAACATGACTTACACTGGAAGAACCCACAAAAAAACGCAAGTTGGAAGTCCAAAAACAGATAGGCACACAGAATAACAGTACCTTCATTCAAAGATGCCGCTGTGCAGATCAGTGGGTCTACCACTTCTGCAGCCTGGTGGCCATGGTCAACGTACATGTGCCTTCTCTAGACTTGCTGCAAGCGATCTCTGCAGTTAAATTTATTAATGCTGTGTTCAAATAACTGCCAGCAAAAGACTGTCATAGACTTCAATTAGCAAAAAATTTTAATTACTGTCTGCCACTGCTTCATAAATGCGAGGTACAGGTCATGTATTCAGTACACAAATTTAGTGGATTCCAACAGGTATGCATCAAGAATGCACCCTCATGCAAGGGTACCAATGTAGGCTTTTTGGTACATCTTGACAAAAATTGAGTTAGAAACACAATTACAAAAGAAGGCATGGTGGATACACACGCACTACTATCATGCGTGCATAAACATGCATTTCAAATGCTACTCGAATATCATGGCACACCTGCTATCCCACCAGTATCTATCAAGCGACGACCCACAACGGTGTTTCTTTCCTTCACCGAGCTGAACTAAAGTACCTTGAGCATGTGTTACCAATAACATATCTGCTCAGGTTCAGTTTATTAGGCCAGTGACTTCACAATTTCTGTCCACGATAAGTTTGATAATAGCTTGAACTCGTAAACCAGGAGAAAATTCAGGAGTCGCCAGGTATCAATAAGGGATGTCTGCGGTGACCATAATGACAAATAACTAGGCACCAAGCAAACACTATGCTGGATCTAAATAATGAATAGCAATGTTTATGTGTGAACTTCGTGTCAAAAATGCGCCATGAACCAGCTGGCTATTCTATTCCGATTTCAATATTGTACTCTGTCAAACAAACGATTAAAGTCTGGGGTTTTACGTGCGAGAACCCTGACAGGGTTATGAGGCATGCCATAGTTGGGGGACTCTGAATTTATTTTCACCAGCTGGCATTCTTTAATGTGCACCCAATGCATTGTACATTAGGATTTTTGCATTTTGACCCCATTTATACGGGGCCGCCATGGCCAGGATTTTCTCCCATGCCCTCAGGCTTACCAGCACAGTGCCGAAGCCATGATGCCACCGCGGCGGGCTGTCGAGCAAATTATCATGACCAAGAAGTGGAATATATAAACCATAAGAAGCCAACAGGAAATACACTAAAGGAAAGCATATGGGAAGTTTAGTTGTACATTTACCTGCACCATCAAAAACCATGAAATAAAAGAAAATTTTAGCAGACAAATAAACAATGCGCCCCTGGTGGGGACCGAACTAACAGCCATTGCATTACATGTGCATTTAGCGCGCAAAAATATCCTGTATACCTTCATTGGCTTTATTGCCTGTTAGCTTCTGGTTGTCATTGAGAAAGATCAAGCGCCTCGGTTTCTTTTCTTGTTCAAGTGGAACACCATGATGTTTGGTAAATCTGTGAAACCATTGTAATTTCATCTCTTATGAATGCATGGACAATATGGATGGCAGTGCTGCGCCTTGTTGGCATTATAAAACAATAGCTTATTATCCTCATGAACTTGGGGAATTAATAAATTGCCCCCCACAATGATTTTCTTTGCAATCCAGCAGGAGCATATCCTTATTAATTGAAAAGAAGTACCAGCAGCGCGACATCATTGGAAAGTTTGCTAATGCTGTACAGTGCTCATGGGAAAACTCAATATAAGCCATTAAGCACCAAATTGTAGAAGCAAGCGAGGCAAATCATTCGTTAATGTGCCTCCTCGCAGAGGTTTGATTATTGTGGCCACTATTTCTGTTTGTAAGGTGATAAGGCTACTAAGAAATACATTATGTACTCACCAAATTTATCCAGCAGAGCTGTAGTTAATTTTTTATTTAATTCGTCTCCTTCTTTTAGTTTCTGCTTAAGCTTCCGCAGCTCTTGTGCTTGTTTTTCGATGGTTGCTTTTAGCTCAGCCACCATGTCTTCTGGTGGCTCACTGGCCTGAAAATTGAAGCATTGCAAAAAAATAAGATGCATCACTATATTCTACTGAGCAGTGTACTCCTGTCCATTTTGGCGCACAATGTGGCTCCAAAAATGTCCTTTATGTTCTGTTCATACCTTGTGCTGATCCTAAATTCGTTCATGGAGAGCCTCTGTGGCTGCAACACGCTGTTTTTTTTATTTCTCTTGGCGTTGGCTCCTTCTACAGAGGCGGGATAAGCAGCAGAGCAAAAATGAAATTCTCCCCCAAGGTAAATACCTATAGATGAAATTCTATAAGCATACTCGAATTTGCAGCACTATTTGCCTCATTCTGCACACTTTGAAGTAGCTAGGTATGCATGTTTGTGACTCGCCTCGCTTTGACCAGTGGTAGAATCATACCTCTACCATTGAGCACCGCAGACTGGTGTTCTAACCGCTGGGCCACAATCACACGCATGCTTCTCGTAAGTTCCAAAACCAGCCACCTCTTGAAACACTTGGCGCCTGCACCCCATGTCTTTTCCTCATCCTCTTTCCCTGTGACCGCTCACACTTATAGCTGCCTTGTTATACTGTACTTTTTCTGGGACTGGCCTACTTTTCCTAGTACTTTTTTGCAGCAGCTTACACTATGTAGAAACTATTCAGCATTGCACTAGCTTCATGACTGCCTAGGCTAATCATATATTACCATTTCTTTTACGGAATACAAATGCCATAATTTTCCAGACCCTGCATTACATAGCCTTAAGTATGTATGATTATATGACACAGTCCCTGATCATGGCACAGTCAGTGCTTCTCTCAATTAGTTCACCCACTACCTCTACGTAGAAAACAATGATCGCCATGTCGTAAGTTCACAGCAAATAGCCGGCAATGGGAATGGCAATCAGCAATGGCCGATCATGCCATTGCTGGCTCATGATCCTTTTAACATGGTTATCGCCATGCTGCTTCTGTCACACATACACGGATACATGCTCACTGCCCTCACACACTACTCAATTTACAAAAAACACGCTCGTCCACCCAGGCTTCCCTTTGTGGAACTCCAAACAATGCTGGAAAGCCAGGCACCTTGCCAAATGCTTTGCATAACATGGATTTTCACAGCAAATGGTATCTGCACAATTTTTTTAGTACACAATTATCTCACAGTTATATTGCTTAACTTTGAACACCACATAAACAGCATGCAAGTGGTGGTATCGAGGTATAATGGCCAAGTAATGACTAGACTATGATAATATTATAGCGCTTAGAAATACTCACTCTTTGCTTGTGTGACGCCGGTAGCTCTCCCTGCACTTTTAATAATCGAAGAAATGCTTTCCTCATTTTTTTAAGCTTTGTGTTCAGGCCATCCAGGGTGTCTAAAACCGAAACAGCAGCACAGTGTCAACAGTCACATTTAACTACAGTCAACAATACCAAGTGCATGCAGTTGCACACAGACAAACACAAGAAATTAAGAATGATGCTGTTATCAGCTGAACATCATTATGACAATCTTCTTGCACAGCCTTGCACCCCAATTCCACGAGTACCCAAATAGTCACAGAGCCTACTGGCCACCAAACTTTTAAACTCTTTTTGACAGACAGTACTGTACTACCATGGTCACGAGATCGAAAAAACAAAATACCTGAAACAAAAGCATACCTGAATGAATGAGATAGCAACATGTTAGGATATTCCATGAAGTCTAATAGCCATGCCACATGGGCAAAGGAAATGGCATTAACTTCCTAAGGCCTTAAAATTTAATGCCACTTGCGTGGTGCCACAAAGGCAAATCAACTGGCATTCGCCTTAATGCCATTCATCACCGAAGGTGTTTGCTATAACTCATTCGATTGAGAAATGAGTACTCTCGACATCATAGCTTGCTCAGTGCAGTTTAAATTATTTGAAACATCCTATTTAGCTGGAAACAAATGTTTCAGGTGTTTAAGCCATACAGCACACATAAAAAGCACATAAAGCTTTATATAATGCAAAGAAAAAAACCAGAAGAGATGTTGCTGCAAGCACAGTTGTGTGAAATGTTGGCATACAACAAGAATGATTTCATCACCATCGTGCTTTGTCAGTTGCAACATTGTCAAATGCAGCAACACCCTAAATCTAGTGGCACCACAGTATGCTTATTTCTACATTTCACTGGCCTTGAAGGCAGATCAAACTTTTAAATGTATGTTTATCTTTGTACTACTAACCTAGAATTGGTCACTTCAGAAGACGCTGTTATCGACCCCATATGGTTAATTGTCATGAAGTTTGTGTCGCCGCTCTGCAGAAAGAAATTTATTTCCGGAACTTAAGGCCTTAACTACTCAATGCCATTTTCTATGTCCATGTGGCACGAGCATAAGACTCGTAGCAGTAGTGGCAGTTTGAATTGAAGTAAATGTAATCTAAGTAAAAAAGTGCTGTTGTACTCAGGTCCTCCGTTTGAATCCTGTCATCAGACAAGTTTATTCATGCTTAATGTTTTAGAGACTTTTTCACAACTTTTCAGTTCTCGTTGTTCAAGCCTCTTTCCTGGGCTAATCCCAGAAGTAGTGCACGTTGCGCCAATCAGATCATTTTCAGGTTTGACCTCAGTTATTGTTTTGCACTTTTAATATTTAAGCCTGAGAATTGAAAAACATTTATTGTAAAAGGAAAGGGTTGTGGAAGCAGCAGGTGGGGCCACTAGTCCCGGGCTCCACTGGCCTCCGCAGCCCGCCATGCTTGGTCGAGGAGTGCCACTTGGCTCTCCTTTTCCTCACTGGCGAGCCAGGTATGGCAAGGCTCCATTCTGAATTTTGACACTAGAACGTGAGGCGTAGAAATGTTTCGTGATCTGAGCTCACATTCCCAGGGAATGTGGCTGAAAGTTGGTTGGCCTCCACATCTCGGGCAAGTGCCCACGCATGCCATGAGGTAGGTGGCTGGCAAGTTTCAACCGTAGATTCAGGCATCTACTCTTTTGCGGGTACTGCCACTCATATGCTTCCCTTATACTTAGGTGAACGTGTGGCGGGAGGTACACTTTCTCTAAACTGGTGTTCTATGGCATCCTGGGGAGTGAGGGGCACCAGTGGTGGGAGGAAGGTGCCTGTATGGGGGCTCAGTAAGCAATAGCTCCAGCAGCACTGTCCACTGTCTTTTCCTGTAGCTGCAATGTGTCCCAGGCACCATGTGATACTGTGTTGCTGGTTTATTGCTGCACCTAGGGGCAGACGCCACATGCAGGAGTGCACACGCTACTTAATTAATAGCACGCTATTTGCGAGTCCATGAGGATAAATGATCCCTGCTTCATGGCTTCTTTGGTTTTCATTGCGAGGGCGATGGCTGAGGCGTCTGCCATGTTTGCCAAGCTGGACTTGGCTGAGGAACAGGTGGATATACCTTGCCTACGGTCCGAGCCAGCGGTGGTCTATGAAAAGCCATGTGTGCGCAATGGACCGTGTCCGTGTAAAATGTGTCTGGGTCCATTTTGTACTGTTTTGCGAGTTGTATCGCCATAGCATCGTGACGCGTACGGCAGTACAAGGCATTCATGTTTTGGCACAGGCGCGGTGCGGATTTGGGGACGGATATTGGTAGTTACCGGTAGTTCCTTATTTCTGTGCTGTGGCCACATAGGATAGCCTAAGCCATGTAGCACCTTCCTACAGACTTTCTTGTTGAGACATGAGGGCCTCGATCCTCAGCTCTTCAAAGGCAATGTAGATTCCTAAGGCGAGAAGCCGATCCGTGCGTGTGCCTGTTGGTAGTCCGAGAGCAGCCTTGTCCGAGAAAGCTTAAGATAAGAAGCATGCATGTCGGCATTGCCTTTTACAAAATTTTTCGCGGGCTGCCATTCTCAATATTGTTAGGAATAATTTTGTAACGTATGGAAGACCTGGTATAAGCAACCTTAGCGATAGAATGTTGTAACAATATAAACCGCTTATACCACATGTTATATAGCATGGCATATAGCATACATGTACCTAAATATATATGAATCTCCCGACGAAATCGACGGCAATTCGCTTGGAGTGGCCATATAATTGGTATTGCAATAAAAATTTTAAATATCTTTTTGCTAACAAATCTTGAGACCTGTTTGGAAACAACCTTTAGGCTCTGGAATTAGGCCTTGACGCGGATGTTTTGGACATCCAAAATTAGTAACTTCCTGTGACAACTGTTTTGCATCGGTCTACGTATGCATCAACACTTCGAAAAGCAGCGGCTAAAACACAAATAGGCTCAAGATGTGCACGTCCATCCGTTGTGATGATGTGATAATGTGAACGACGCGCGCGGCGCACATTTGCTCAACATCAACGCAAGCATACAGTACCGTAGTGCACATGTGACAACACATTTAGGCCTTGTGAGACTATGCTAACACTGCACGTACTAATGCAGGTCATGCACTCCATAATCTCTTAAAAGTGAGGCACATTGCCGCCTTCGAACGAAATGTCTACAAGGCCCCATTATGAAGCCCAACGATGGTTTGGGCTAGCTTCGCAGTTTCTGGTAAAGATAACCGTGGACCAAGAAAGCGTTAGACAGACAGCCACGCATCCACAGAGACTACAGAAGACGCAAACCTTGCCCAGTGTAACAATATAAACATAGTGAAGCAAGGCTTACTTACCGGCCAGGGCATGTACAAAGGCCGGGTAATATCCTTCAGTAGTGCCGTCTTCGCTACACCAGTGCGCCTGGACTTCTCTCGACTTTGAGAAGTCTTCGTCGTCCTCTGGCTCGAAGGACTTTATGAGACGCACAGACAATATCGCGCGGTAGTCGACGCGGTATTTTACGCAGGCAAGCATTCTTACCGTTCTTACTACACACAGCAGCAGCAACAGCGCCTCAACACACAGCCTACACGGCTACGGCTAAAACCACGGAGTGGCTAGAACTTTGTCTCCGCTCGCGTACAACGTCACAGACACCCTACAACGGAACGTTCCTGTAATTTCCTGTACTTTGCTGTGGCCTTGCCGTCCTCGCTTAAATAGTTTATGAAAATATGATGATGATATGTGGTGTTTAATGGCGCAAGGGCCAGGTATGGCCAAAGAGCGCCATGACAAGTGGTGATGTTGACGATGTATTAGGGACATGTGACTTGGCTGTAAAGTGGCCTAAAAATAGTTGCTGTAAAGTGCATAAAATCTACGTGATATAAAATTATGGCGATGACTAATGACGAATACTGTGAAGATTAAAATCCATCGTAAAAGAATGATGCATTGTTTAAAATATGCGAGACGTTAAATTGCTTACAGCACTACAGCCTCGCCAGAGCCCTTGAACCACAAGGGCCTAGAGGCATGTGCTTATTCAAAATGATTACCGCAGCGGCATCCTCTGAAGAGAGGAGGCGCTACGAACATGTGGGGCTAATAACATTCAACACAACATCTTTCAAAAAACCTAAGACGGCGTTGGTGTCAAAGATTGGTTCTGGACCAAGTAACATAACAGGATGAAGGGGGATGTGGTGCCTGTATGCTAAGAGAAAATGTTTTTTTCTTTCGGGTTCGGCTTCCCGACACTCCAGTAGGACGTGGAGGACGGTCAGCCTCTCCCCGCATCTACCACAGGTTGGAGGCTCGTTTCCCGTGAGTAAGAAGTTATGTGTGCCAAAAGTGTGTCCTATTCTTAGACGGCAGAATAGGACGTCTGTCCGGCGGGATTTTGTTACAGGAGGCCAGAAACCTAATTGTGGCTTTATTACATGCAGTTTATTATTTATTTCTTCGTCCCACATGCGTTGCCAGTGGTTTCGTAGTTTCCTTCTTAAGAAAGCCTTCAGGTCTGTGACATGGACCAAAGCAGTAGAGTTAACTGCATGCGATGAGATTGATGTGGCCATCTGGTCGGCTAGAACGTTTCCCTCGATGCCCCTATGTCCAGGCACCCAGCATATGATCACATGTTGGTTAGATATATATGCTTTGCACAGTGCGGAGTAGAGTTCAATAAATACTGGATTTTTGTTATTACAGAAAGACATCAAGGCCTTCACAACACTGAGGGAGTCAGTATATATAACTGATTTCGGGAGTTGTGATTTGTTTATATGCTTTACGGCCGAGAGCAGTGCGTAGGCCTCAGCCGTAAAGATACTAGTTTCCGGGTGCAGTACGTCGGATTCCGAGAAAGATGGACCGACGGCTGCATAGGATACCCCGTCGTGTGACTTTGATGCGTCTGTGTAGAACTCCGTGCAGGAGTAATTGTGCTGGAGTTCCCGGAAATGCATCTTGATTTCAATCTCTGGAGCATGCTTTGTGACTTTCACGAAAGATGTATCACATTGTATGAGCTGCCACTCCCAAGGAGGTAGCAGCTTGGCTAGATGCATTAGGCGAAGCTCGAGGAGTGGAACGTGCATTTCTTCACTAAGCTCCCTCACTCGAAGCGAGAAAGGCTTTCTTACAGAGGGGCGATTATGGAAAAGTGTAGTGCAGGTCATATCGTTAACAGTGTTAAAACATGGATGTTGATGATTGGATTGTATATTAAGAAAATATGTAAGGCTGATATAAGTTCTCTGTAGATGCAGGGACCATTCATTTGATTCCGCGTATAAGCTTTGAATCGGGCTCGTTCTGAAAGCGCCAGTGGCTAACCGGATACCTAGATGGTGAACAGGATCTAGTATCTTTAGCGCGCTCGGAGCGGCAGAGTGATAAATAACGGCGCCATAGTCTAGTCGCGATCGAATCAGGCTTTTATAGAGATTGATTAAGCACTTCCTGTCACTACCCCATGTAGTCTGGGATAGAAGTTTGATTATGTTCATTGTTATTAGACATTTTTGTTTAAGGTTTTTAATGTGGGGGACGAAAGTGAGTCTGTAGTCAAGTATGACACCTAGAAATTTGTGTTCTTTGTTAACAGGTATCTGTTGTCCATGCAGTTCTATGCAAGGATCTGGGATAAGTCCTCTCTTTCTTGTAAAAAGAACACAAGAGCTTTTGTTAGGATTGATCTTAAATCCATTCCTGTCTGCCCACATTGACACTTTGTTCAGGCCATGCTGTACCTGTCTCTCGCAGACTGCGAGGTTACAAGATTTGAAAGCTATTTGAATGTCGTCCACGTAAACAGAGTAAAAGATGGCGGGTGGTAGTGAAGCACGAAGCGTGTTCATCTTCACGATAAAGAGCGTGCAGCTAAGCACGCCTCCCTGGGGTACACCAGTTTCTTGTATGAAAGGATGATGATGATGATTTGTGGTGTTTAATGGCGCAAGGGCCAGGTGTGGCCAAAGAGCGCCATGACAAGTGGTGATGTTGACGATGTATTATGGAGATGTGGCTTGGCTGTAAAGTGGCCTAAAAATAGTCGCTGTAAAGTGCGTAAAATCTATGTGCTATAAAATTATGGCGATGATTAATGACGAGTACTATGAACATTAAAATCCATCGTAGAAGGATGATGCAAATTATAAAATATATAAGATGGTAAAATTACTTGGAGCACTGCTGCCTCGCCAGAGCCCTTGAACCACAAGGGCCTAGAGGCATGTGCTATTCAAAAATAATTATCATAGCGCCATCCTCTGAAGAGAGGAGACGCTACGAACATGTGGGGCTAAAAACATGAAACACAACGTCTTTCAGATAACTTAAAACTGCGACGGTGTCAAATAGCGGTTCTGGGCCGAGTAACATTACTGGATGAAGGGGGATCTGCTGCTGGTATGCTATGGCAAAATGTTTCTTTCTTTCATATTCGGCTTTCCGACACTCCAGAAGGACGTGGAGGACGGTGAGCCTCTCCCCGCATCTACCGCAGGTTGGAGGCTCGTTTCCGGTGAGTAAATAGTTATGTGTGCCGAATGTGTGTCCTATTCTTATACGACAGAATAGGACATCTGTCCGGCGTGATTTTGTTACGGAAGGCCAGAATCCTAACTGTGGCTTTATCACGTGGAGCTTATTATTTATTTCTTCGTCCCACATGCGTTGCCAGTGGTTTCGTAGTTTCCTTCTTAAGAAAGGCTTCAGGTCTTTGACAGGGACCGGAGCAGTAGGACTAACTGCATGTAATGAAATTGATGTGGCCATCTGGTCCACTAGAACGTTACCCTGGATGCCCCTATGGCCAGGCACCCAGCATATAATCACATGCTGGTTAGATACATATGCTTTACATAACACGGAATAGAGTTCAATTAAAACAGGATTTTTGCGCTTACAGAACGATATCAAAGCCTTCACAACACTTAGGGAGTCCGTAAAAATAACTGATTTTCTGAGTTTTGTTTTCCTTATATGCTTCACGGTCGACAATATTGCGTAGGCCTCAGCCGTAAAGATACTAGTTTCCGGATGCAGTACGTCGGATTCCGAGAAGGATGAACCGACGGCTGCATAGGACACCCCGTCGTGTGACTTCGATGCGTCTGTGTAGAACTCCGTACAGGAGTATTTGTGCTGGAGTTCCCAGAAATGCATTTGGATTGCAATCTCTGGGGCGTTTTTTGTAACTTCCATGAAAGATGTATCGCATTGTATCAACTGCCACTCCCAAGGAGGTAGCAGCTTGGCTGGATGCATTAGGCGAAGTTCGAGAAGTGGAACATGCATTTCATGACTAAGCTCCCTCACACGCAGCGAGAAAGGCTGTCTTACGGAAGGACGATTACGAAACAGTGTAGCATATGTCATGTCGTTAATGGTGTTAAAACAGGGATGTTCAGGATTAGAGTGGACTTTCAAAAAATATGTTTGGCTGATGTATGTTCTCTGGATATGAAGTGACCACTCATTCGATTCTGCATATAAGCTTTGTACGGGACTCGTTCTGAAAGCTCCTGTGGCTAAACGGATACCCAGATGGTGAACAGGGTCTAGCATCTTTAGCGCGCTCGGGGCGGCAGAGTGATAAATCACGGCACCATAGTCTAGGCGTGAACGAATGAGGCTTTTATAGAGTTTCAATAAAGACATCCTGTCACTACCCCATGTACTCTGGGATAGGAGTTTCATTATGTTCATCGTTTTTAGACATTTTTCTTTAAGATGTTTAATGTGGGGGACGAAAGTGAGTCTGTAGTCAAGTATGACACCTAGAAATTTGTGTTCTTTGTTTACAGGTATTTGTTGTCCACCCAGTTCTAAGCAAGGGTCTGGGATCATTCCTCTCTTTCTTGTAAAAAGAACGCAAGTGCTTTTGTTAGGATTGATCTTAAAGCCATTCCTGTCTGCCCACATTGAGACTTTGTTCAGGCCATGCTGTACCTGTCTCTCGCACACTGCGAGGTTACAGGATTTGAAAGCTATCTGAATGTCGTCCACGTAGACAGAGTAAAAGATGGCCTGAGGTAATGAAGCGCGAAGCGTGTTCATCTTCACGATGAAGAGCGTGCAGCTGAGCACGCCTCCTTGGGGTACACCCGTTTCTTGCGTAAAAGGACGTGAGAGTGCATTGCCAACTTTTACCCGGAACGTACGATTTGACAGATAGCTTTCCATTATGTTAAGCATATTACCGTGGATGCCCATTTCTGACAGGTCTCTTAAGATTCCGTAACGCCACGTTGTGTCATAGGCCTTTTCCATATCGAGAAATATCGATAGGAAGAACTGTTTATGTATGAATGCCTCCCGAATATTTGCTTCAACACGTACGAGATGATCGGTTGTGGACCGCCCTTCTCGAAAGCCGCATTGATAAGGATCAAGCATTTTGCTCATTTCAAGGAAATGGATCAGTCGCCGATTAATCATTTTTTCGAACACCTTACAAATGCAACTTGTGAGGGCTATTGGGCGGTAACTTGCCACTGAGGAAGGGTCTTTTCCTTGTTTCAAAACAGGGACCACAATGGCTTCCTTCCACGCGATTGGAAGGTACCCTGCATCCCAGATGGTGTTGAAAAGTGTGAGTAGTGTAACTTGCGTATCCGTGTGTAAATTTTTGAGCATTTCATACATGATTCGATCCGATCCTGGTGCGGAGCTCTCGCATGCGCTCAAGGCAGCTCTCAATTCAGCAATACTAAAAGGACGGTTGTAAGGCTCATTCTCTCGACCTTTTCTTGTTAATGGCTTACGTTCTTCTGTTTGTTTGTATTTGAGAAAGGATTTTGTATAATTTGTTGCACTTGACACGCTCTCAAAATATTCCCCAAGTGAGTCTGCCTGATCTTGTAGGGTATCGCCTTCTGTGTTTACCGAAGGGAGTGCATGTGCTTGTCGCCCTCTTATCCTATTGACCCTGTCCCAGGCTTTCGCCTCATCTCTGAACGAGTTAATACTCGATAGAAATTTCTGCCAACTTTCTCGTCTGGCCTGTCGGCGGGTTCGCCTGCCTTCGGATTTTACTTTTTTAAAGTTGACTAGATTCTCTGCAGTGGGAGAAGCGCGTAGCAACCCCCACGCCCTGTTCTGTTTTTTACGAGCGATCCTGCAATCGTCGTTCCACCATGGGACACGCCGTTTGCAGGCCAAGCCTTTTACTTCTGATATGCATTTAAATGCGACATCTATTATGAATGCTGTAAAAAACTCGACTGCAGCGTCAATTCCTAACGAAGACAGGTCAGCCCATGAGATACTAGTTAGAGATCGAAATTTCTCCCAATCAGCTGTCTCAATCTTCCACCTAGGAGCGTATGGTGGATATTCGTTTTCTTTATATGATCTTAGCAGTATAGGGAAATGGTCGCTCCCGTAAGGATTGGTCGTAACTTCCCATTCAAGTTCAGGCAGTACAGACGGGGAGACTATACTAAGATCTATTGACGAAAAGGATCGGTTTGCAAGAGAGTAATATGTGGGTTCTTTCTTATTGAGAAGGCACGCTCCAGAAGAAAAAAGGAACTGTTCAACAAGGCGACCTCGCGCATCTATACGAGAGTCGCCCCACAGGGAGCTGTGCGCATTGAAATCGCCAAGAATAGCATAAGGTTCTGGCAATTGATCGATCAAGGAGTGAAATTCATGTTTGTTCAGTTGGTAATGCGGGGGTATGTAAAGGGAGCAAATGGTGATGAGTTTATTTAGTAGGACAACTCGAACCGCCACTGCTTCAAGGGGCGTTTGTAGCTGTAAAGGTTGACACGCAATACTTCTATGAGTAAGAATCGCAACACCACCCGATGATGCGACGGCATCATCGCGATCTTTGCGAAACGTAACATAAGTACGGAGAAAGTTTGTGTGTTTAGATTTTAAGTGTGTTTCCTGTAAACACAGCACTTTTGGATTATGTTTGTGGATGAGTTCTTGCAAATCATCAAGGTTTCTAAGGAGACCTCTGATGTTCCATTGAATTATTTGTGTATCCATGTTTAAGGTAAATTGGTGCTGTGTTTACGGAAACGGAGTGGATGCCTTATATTACAGAGCCCTTTCGAGGCCCTGTAATAGGTGTTTTGTTCTTTCTGAAGCGTTCGAGCGATTCTCGACGCTCCTTAGGCGTTTGGTGCGCCTTGGGGACAGTTGTAGTGTCCATTGCCTCGTGTGAGGCGCCGGACAAGCGCTCTTGCGAGCGAGAGGTTTTCAGAGGGAGTCCCGCCTTGGAGGGCAAGACCCCTGCGCCCACCAGCCCGGAGGTCGATGGGGCTCCCTGAGGGATTTGGCTGCGCTGGCCGTTGCCAGCGCTGGAAGGGGCCTCGGAGGTTGGGGCAGCCTCTGCTGCACCCACCTTCGGGGTGGATGGTCCCTTCTCCTCGGTTGACGGAGCAGCGCTAGCTGCAACCGCCGCGGGGGCAGATGGCGTAACTGCCGACTCACTGCCTGTGGGTCGGACAGCCGCCGGAGGCCGTTGTGACGCTGCCCCCTTACGCGCCACATCGGCAAAGCTGCTCTTAGACAGGTATGACACCCGCCTACGTGCCTCCTTGAAAGATATATTTTCTTTGACTTTGATTGTGACAATCTCTTTTTCTCTTTTCCAGGACGGGCAGGACCGCGAGTATGCGGCATGCTCGCCCTCGCAGTTGACACAATGTGGAGTGTTCTGGCACGTTTCGGAGGAATGTTCTTTGTTACTGCACTTGGCACATGTCAGCCGGCCTCGACAGTTCTGTGAACTGTGGCCGAACCTTTGGCACTTAAAGCATCTGAGAGGATTGGGCACGTATTGCCTAACACGAAGTTTGATGTAACCGGCCTTGATGGACTCGGGGAGGACACTTGAACCGAAAGTGAGTACCAGGTGTTTCGTATTGATCTCTTTACCGTCTCGCCTGATCTTAATTCGCTTAACATTTATGACATTCTGTTCACTGAAGCCCTCCAAGAGTTCAGCTTCAGTGAGCTCTAGCATGTCATCATCCGAGACAACGCCGCGGGTGGTGTTCATGGTACGGTGCGGGGTTACTGTTGCTTGGGTGTCCCCAAATGATACTAGCTGAGGCAGTTTCTCAAATTGCTTTTGATCGCGGAGCTCCAGGAGGAGGTCACCGCTAGCCATCCTCGACACCTTATATCCTGGATCAAAAAGTTCGGTAAGAGACTTAGATACAAGGAACGGGGAGATTGTTCGCACTTGTTTAGCTGGTTGTTCTGCGTGTATTACATGAAAACGAGGAAAATTCTGGACTTGGCGTCAGAAAAACTGGAAGATCTCTTCGGTCCGCCCTCGTTTCTGAGGGCGATCAGGGAGTTTAGGAAAAGCGTTTTCCATGAGTATAGTTGGGTTTTCGGCCGCGATGCCGACCACCCACCATGGAGCCCAACAGGGGGACGTGACAGGACTTTCTGCTAGAGAAACCCTGCCAACGCCAGCCGTACATCGCTGCTATAACCAAATACACCATAACCAAGGCTGGCTAGCTACACAAGGTTAACCCTTGCCGCCGGGAAACTAGGAAGTGAGGAGAAGTGATGAGAAGACAGGAAAGATGAAAAAGGCGAGAGAGAAAGACGAAGATTGGAGAGGAGGACAGGAAAAGGCGACTGCCGATTTCCCCCGGGTGGGTCAGTCCGGGGGTGCCGTCTATGTGAAGCCGAGGCCGAAGAGGTGTGTTGCCTCCGCCGGGGGGCCTTAAAGGTCCAAACACCCAGCTTCGGCTCAACCCCCAGGATCCCCTTTTCCCCAGACACGGCTAAGCCGCGCACGGCTACACGCGGGAGGGTCCAACCCTCGTGTGCTCGGGTACGTGGTGTCGCAACACACCAAACGCCTACTGACGCAGACGCCCCTGCGGGGTTTTTATGAAAATAATATTAATATTATCGACTGATGTGTTAACCTCCAAAATTTGCCTTAGACCACACCGGCAGATTTCGGAGGGCATGTTCGATCGATTTGTGTTTCGTTGCACGAAATCGCTCGTGCGCATTTTGGGATTGGACGCAGCACATGTACATGTCGGTGAGTTTATTGGCCATATGAGGAGTACAATACAACCTTAGGTTCATCAAAAATTAAGAGCAATAAAAACGTGTGTAACTCCTAGTTTGCTCGTGCCCTTCACTTTCATAATACGCCCATAAATTCGCTGGAAAGGCTCTTGTGTTTGATTTTGGGTGACCATTTAGTTCGTTCCAACGCCTCACATGCATGAATATATAGCTTGATTATTTGTATTCTCCTTGTCTGTAAAGGTATGCCGCTTATGAAAGTGCGCCGATTGCCTTTTTGCTGTACTCATCTTCCTCTCATCCTGTACATATCTCTTAAATCATTTTCTCAATCACCTCGCGCAGGAAAGTAAACCGAAATTCTTTGTTTCGAATTCATTCCTTGTGCCCAGATAATTAGTTAGTTAATTCGGGTTTAATGGCGCAAAAGCGACTAAGGCCATGCTGCGCCAGCCACAAGATATTAAGAATTCAAATGTTAAAACAGTGCAAGCTGCGTTACTTTAGAGTCTGTGTAAAAAACCAGTTTCTTCTAGAAAGCTGAACAAGTCAGTGAAGGGCACTAGCGGTTCATCTCCGCGTATTGAGGCGGGGTGTTAAGGTATGTGTAAATTGTAGAGATTCTGTAAAAACTTTTTTTTGTGTGTTTCAATATTTGTACATGTCATAATAATGTGCATTATGGTGAGTGGTTCATGGCATTTCTCGCAAGTTGGCTGGTTTTCGTTTTGAAGTAGAAAATTGTGTGTCAGGTGTGTATGCCCGATTCGAAGTCTACATAGGATCACCTCATAGAAGCGTTGCTGGTGACTGCACGACTTCCATTCTCTAAGCAGGGGTTTTATTGTGTGTAACTTGTTATTTTTGCATGAATCCAATTCTAGTTGCCACTTTGATGTCTAGGCCTTATGAATCGCTCGGATACTGCCTTTGTATGGAAGTGTTGTTTGTGTTACACCTTTGTGCGCTGCCATGAACGCGCATCTGTCTGCTGCTTCATTCCCTGGTATCCCAACATGGCGTGGGACCCAGCAGAATCGTAAGGTTCTTCCGTATTCATTATAGGCCAACATGTTTAGGATATCACCAAGTAGGGGTTCAGACGCGGAGTTAAGGTTTAGAGATCTAAGTGCGCTTACCGAATCGGTATATATAAAAGCATTCATCTGCCTGTCGCTGGTAATTTTTTTTTACTGCCGTCCATATTACAAAAACTTCGGCGGTAAACACTGAAGATAAATTATTTATCCGAATGCTATTTTGCCAATTTTTCGTAATTATTCCGACACCTACGTATTCTTGTGTTTTGGAGCCGTCGGTGTAAATTCCGTGTAACATTTATATTTTTCTTGTATAGCTCGAAACTCTTGTATTATGTGTTCTTGTGGAATGTCTTTTTTCTTTAGATGTGTTAGTGTCCAGTCACATAGCTGCGAAAAGTTGTACCATAGTGGCAATCTTGGTGGCCTTTCAGCAACCTGCAGGGCCTCGGGAGGAACATCATAAGCCTGACAGTATTCTTCGTATCGTAAGATTAGTGGCCGAATCATGTTCGGTTTGCTTGTGTAGTGTATCCTTGATTTTCACTGTGTAACGATGTTGTAGCATATATGTTGTGGTGATGATCGAACTGGTAGTACATAGGAGAGTGTAAGCAGTGCTCTGCGTTGCTGTAAGGACGGCTCATTGCAGTCGACATATAAACTTTGGACAGGCGATGTTCTGTAGGCACCGCTTGTCAGTCGTAGGCCGAAATTATGAACTGGATCGAGTCGCTTGATGTATGACTGCCCAGCTGCACCATAAACTACACTACCGTAGTCGAGGATGCTACGTACGAGGGACCGGTATATACGTAGTAGACAAGTTCGGTCAGATCCCAAGTGCTTGTGTGATAGCACCTTGAGGATATTTAATGCTTTATTTGCTTTAATATTAGTTGTGTTAATGTGGGCCAGGAAGTTCAGCTTTGTGTCAAGCGTTACGCCTAAAAATTTGTAGTTTTCTTCGACCGGCAAGGTCGTACCATGCAATGTAAGAACTGATTGACATGCAACCCTCATTTCTGGGAGAAGAGAAGTGTAACAGTTTTGTCTGCTGAAAACTGGAAACCATTTTTATCAGCCCATTGTGCAAGGTTATTTATGGTTATTTTTAGTTGTCTTTCGCAAGGGGGTAGATCTGAGGCGCAGCAAGCCACTTGCAAATCGTCGACATATATTGAGTGCATCACAGAAGATGGTATGATCTTATTAACAGAGTTCATTTTGATTATTAAGAGTGTCGTGCTTAGTATACAACCCTGTGGAACGCCATTTCCCTGTGTAAATGTGTCTGAAAGTATTGTGCCGAGACGCACCTGAAATGTTCTATTTGCCATAAAATCAGATAGACAGTTTAGCATTCTGCCACGCACTCCCAAGTCAGCCAGGTCTCTTAAAATTCCATACCGCCACGTGGTATCATACGCTTTCTGTAGATCGAAAAATACTGTGAGACAGTGTTGTTTGTGTAGAACGCGTTACGTATTTCATGTTCTAGTCGTACGAGGTGGTCAGTTGTCGACCAGCCCTTTCTGTATCCGCACTGGTGCACATCTGTTCGATTCCTTGATTCAAGGATGAATGTGAGCCTTATCTTTATGATACTCTCGTAGAATTTGGCTAGACAGCTTGTTAAGGCAATGGGCCTGTAGCTGCTTGGGGACGTTGTGGATTTACCTGATTTCAAAAAAGGCACTAATACTGCATTTTTCCAGTCTGTGGGCATTATTCCAGATTCCCAGATCTTGTTGAAAAATTTAACAAGTGTTTCTGCTGATGCTTGAGAGAGGTGTGTCAACTTGTGTAGTGGACACGGTCAACACCTGTTGCTGTTTTTTTACCGGCAGAGAGAACCCTGTTCAATTCTTGCATTGTGAGGACGTTATTATAAGGTTCATTTGAAGCCCCAGTAGTGGGCAGTCTCTGTTTCTCCTTCGACATTTTATATTTTAAGAAATCACTTGAGTAGTTTGCTGAGCTTGAGACCTTGTAAAAATGTTCGCCTAATAAGTTGGCCTGGTCCTGCAGTGTTGTTTGTGTGCCTGGACATGTGAGTAGTGGTATTGTGTATGATGTGTACTCTCCTCTAAACTTACTTACCTGGTCCCACATTCGTTTTGACGTGACCGTATTATTAATTGAAGATGCATATTTTTGCCATGACGATTTCTCTGCCTGCCTTCGAATAAATCGTGCTTTGGCTTCGGCCTGCTTGAAATTTAAAAGGTTGCTATAAGTGGGGTACCTACGTAGGATTCCCCAGGCCTTATTTTGTTTCTTTGTGGCTTCGGTACACTCGTTCGTCCACCAGGGTTTTAACCTTTTGTGTACAATACCGGATGACTGGGGTATTGCCTATTCTGCTGCAGAAATTATGACTGCAGTGATTTTTTTATTAAGTTCATCAATGCTTAGTTCTTGTGAAAAGACAACTTCCAGTCTCGCGTTTTCCGTAAAAAGCGGCCAGTCAGCGAGCTGTAATTTCCAATGGCGTGGCCTAGTGACTAAGGTTGGTGGTGACGATAAAAATTTGATGATTGCGGGCAAGTGATCACTGCGATAGGACTTGTCGATGGTTTCCCATTTAAGATCATTAAAAAGAGACGGTGAGCAAAAAGCTAAATCTAAACAACTAAAAGTGCGGGAAGTCGGTGAAAAGTATGTCAGTGCACCTGAATTTAAAAGGTATCTTTTGATAGAATAAAACCCTCAACCACTTGCCCTCTTTGGTCAGTTTTCATACTGCCCCAAAGAGTACCGTGAGCATCAAAATCCCCCACTAAAACAAATGGCTCCGGTAATTGACCTGTTATATTTTCTAAGTGTTTAGTGGTAAAATGGGCGTGGGGTGGGATATACAGTGAGCAAATGGTGATGGTTTTGTGAGTTATAACAGTGACAGTTCACAGTTCATCCGAGTACGGTCGCGCCGTACAACAGTGAAACCTTTTAAAATATGTTTTTGTTTTTCACCTAGGTTTGTTTCGTGTAAGCATAAGGCCCCAGGAGAGAAGTTAAATAACAGGTCTTTAATGTCACCTAAGTTATGTGAAAGACCTCTACAATTCCAGTGAATAATAAAGGCCATTATGGAATTGAAGGGTAAAAATGGCTTTAACAGTTGAATAGGAGATAGGAAAGATATTAGGTGACGTTGATCTCAGGAAGGATGATACAAAGGAGCGATAACCTTCAGGTTATCGCCTTCTTATTTTGGGTGGTTGTTGGGATCTTGTCCCTCTTACCGCGCTCAAGAGAGCGCTTGTCCTTCGGTGTCAATGACACCGGGTTTTTTGTATCGACCTACATCGCTCTCTCTGAGGCGCTGGAGGACCGAGAATTTGGCGCCGAGACACGTGCCTCAGGCCTTGGAGTACGCTTGATCTTAGGGCCCTGCGGGACTGGTGTCTGCAGGGTCTCTGAAGACGATGGAGCAGCGTCGGCTGCTTCCACCACGGGGGCGGGAGGAGTCACTGCGGCACCACTGGGCGTGGGCTCGGAGGACTCCGGAGGCCTCTGTGACGCTGCCCCCGCCTGCGTCACATCGGGATTACTTGTTCGCGGAAGATACGATAGCCGCTTTCGGGCTTCAAAGAACGAAATTTTTTCTTTTACAGTTAGAGCAATGACTTCTTTTTCTTTTGTCCAGCAAGGGCAGGACCGCCAATAAGCTGCGTGATCTCCCTTGCAGTTAACACAATGTGGGGAAGAGGTGCAATTCTCAGATTGGTGTTCGTTGGAGCTGCATTTAGCACAAGTTGTTTGTCCGCGACATGCATGTGAAGGGTGTCCAAACCTTTTGCACTTGAAACATCATCTGGGGTTTGGGATATATGGTCTCACATTGACTTTAACATAACCTGCATCGAGCGAAGTAGGCATTACACTTGTTCCGAAGGTGAGTATAACGTGTTTGATGGGGATTTCTTGATCGTTTCTGCGGATTACTATTCTCTGCACTTTGGTAACATTTTGTTCCTGGAAACCTTCCAGCAGTTCTTCGTCGCTCAATCCAACAAAGTCTTGTTCAGATATCACTCCCCGGCTTGTGTTCAGAGTTCTATGTGGTGAAATTGTCACTGTGGCGTCGCCAATGCTGGTAAGTTTAGACAGCTTATCTGCTTGATCTTTGGTATTCAGTTCTAGCAGGAGGTCCCCGCTAGACATTTTGGAGGCTTTGTATGTCGGTCCGATTTTATCTTTCAGGCATTTGGCTACCAGGAATGCGGAGAGCTTTCTAACAGGCACGTTGCTTTCACTGTGGACTACATAGTATTTGGGGAAAGATGGAGCGTCGTTTCGAAAGAATTGAAATGGTAATTTGGTGCGGCATCTTTTCAGACGCCGATCATGGACAACAGAGATTTGAGCTGCCATAGGATAGTGTGTGTGTTCGGCAACAGCGCCGACCGCCCACCACGGAGCGCAACGAGGGGTCGCGGCAGAGCTTGTGTTCAAGCCTGCACGACGCCAGCCGTACGCCGTCACTATAACCAAATATGGTGTACCCAAGGTAGTATAGCCACACAAGGTTAACCCTTGCCGCCGTGGAGGAAGGAAGTAAATGGAAGAGAGAAGACAGGAAAGATCAAAAAGTGAGAGATAAAGACGAAGGTTTGAGGAGAGAAAGACAGGAAGAGGCGACTACCGATTTCCCCCGGGTGGGTCAGTCCGGGGGTGCCGTCTACGTAAAGCAGAGGCCAAAGAGGTGTGTTGCCTCCGCCGGGGTGCCTTAAAGGTCCGAACACCCGGCATCGGCTCAACTCCCAGGATCCCCCTTTCCCCGGACACGGCTAAGCCGCGCACGGCTACACGTGGGAAGGTCCAACCCTCGTGTGCTCGGGTACGTGCTGTCGCAACACACCAAACGTCTGCTTACGCGGACGCTCCTTTGGGGGTTCACTGAGAGATTTTGCAGCTTTCACCATTTCTTACTTCACAAATGTCATTGCCTGAGCCTGGCCGTCCATCGCTATGCCGATGGCTTGTGAAATAATTGCCTGAATAAAACACATTCACCTTCGCTCAGCATTTTTAGTACAAACAATGCTAGCAGAACTATTCAGAGGGAATAATTGTGCTTACATTGGTGTTACTTGCCCGGTCAGATAAACAAATACAACAATGGCTGCGGCATGACTGTGATTTGATGTGCAGACTGCAAACGGTGCCTTTCAAGCGTGCCCTCGACTACTGCTATTAATAGTTACCCGAATGAGTATTTGGGGCCTCTCTAAGCGAATAATGTTTGATAATTGTTTTCTTATTCGCATTACTTGCCTGGGCCAGGTAACCAAAATAAACAATGCCAAAACATGAATATGTTTTTGCATGCAAGCTGCCAACAGTGGCTGTGATTTTCGCGTTGATTGCTGCAATTTCACCAATAGTGGCGACTGCTTGACTGCGCTCTGACGTGCAGACTGCTAATGGTGCCTTTCAAGCGTGCCCTCAACTACTGCTATTAAAAGTTACCCGAATGAGTATTTTGAGCTTCACCAAGCTTATTCTGTTCGATAATTGTTCGCCTATTCACATTAGTTGCCTGGGCCAGGTAACCAAAATAAACAATTCCACCACATGAAAGTGTGTTTGCATGCTGTTGTATCTGTGCAACGTTTATCAAGCGTATTCTCTTGTCACTGTGCGCCGCGTATCTGATGCACGCGGTCATTGTTCACATGTGCTATTGTATCGCTAGCCAATCGCATGCCTCGGCTGCACCCATGCTCTCTTTATAAGGAGAAGCCACTGAATCGTTGCTGTCTGTTATGTTCATGTTGCTGTCCGAATAAATACTTGACTTCACGGCGTCTCTGGTCAACATGGCGACGAGGATGGGATCGTTCGGGCAGAGGCAATGACCAAGCCCGAGGAAACGGAATCGACGCCACGGCAAGCGAGGACATCAGTGATGACCACCACCCTGGGATCTTTGGCCGAGTTCTGCCCAGACTCTGGCAATATCGAAGTCTACCTGGAAAGGCTCAACCTGTATGCAACCGCCAATGGAATAGACGCAAGTAAGAAGTTACAAGTCTTCTTAACAATCCTGGGTGAAAAGGCTTACGTGACTCTGCGTGGCCTGCTGCTGCCGAAGAAACCAACGGAAGTCAAGTACGAAGAAGCTACAGAAGCTCTCCGAAAGCACTATGCTCCAAAACGGTCAGTGGTTACCGAAGGGTATCACTTTTACAAGCGAAAGCAAGAGCCGGATGAAAGCCTAAAACAGTTCATCGTCGAGCTGAAAAGACTGGCTGCGACGTGCTCCTTTGGAAGCTTTTTGGAAGAAGCGCTCCGGGATCGACTGATTGCTGGAATCGGGACTGATTCGATTCGATGCCGTCTTCTTGCCCTGTCAGGCGACGAAGTCACCTGGGAGCGAGTATGCAAAATTGCCACCGCCTTGGAAACGGCCCAGAAGGACACCCGAGAAATGCTACCGGAGGGGTCAACCGCCAGTCCTGCGTACGTTTACTGGCATCGGCAGCCCACACGCAAGGCAGGCGACACGCGACGAAGACCGCTAGCAGCGAGCAGCGTGCCCCCCAGAACGGTCCAAGGAAGCAACGTGGGAAAGGCTTTGTTCGCGCCTGTCATAGATGCGGCGGACTGCACGCGCCAGTGAGTTGTCCTTTTCTCAAAAGTACCTGCTTCAAATGCTTGAAGCCAGGGCATGTAGCGAAAATCTGCAAAACAAAGGTCGTGCATAAAGTTGAGGAGACCTTGCCGTCAACAGACTTGCTGACTGTTAGTACGACTAACGAAGTTCATAGCTCTCCGCCTATTGTACTTAAGGTAAATGTAAACGGCAAGTCGATTCCGATGGAACTAGACACTGGAGCAGCTGTGACCATAATGTGTGAAAGAAACTTTGATGAAAATTTTCCGAACTACCCATGTTCCAAAGACTACGTGCGTCTAGGAGTGTATAAGGGCACTGCACTCAAAGTGAAAGGCGTAGCAAAGGTCAATGTGTCTTATCAGAACCGAAGCTACGATCTGCCTCTGATAGTCTCAAAGCAAGAAAATGAAGCCCGCATGCCGACGCTGTTAGGTCGCGCTTGGATGACTACACTAAAAGTTGACCTGCAAAATGCTGTTCAGCAGTTGCAACGTGACGTGGATAACGTACAAGAGGGCAGGCAGATGGTAGCAGCGGAAGCTGAAAAGAAGTTGAAACAGTTGTACGGTGATGTGTTTGAGCCAGGCTATGGTTCTATCGAAGGATTCACTGGTAGTATACGAATGAAAACCGATGTGCATCCAACTTTTTGTAAGGCGAGACCAGTATCATATGCTTTGCGCGAACAAGTGGAGAATGAATTGCGTGACCTTGAGAAAGCTGGTGTGGTGTTCAGAGTCAGGCACAGTGATTGGGCTACACCGCTAGTTATTGTGCCAAAGAAAACAGGAAAAGAAATTAGGATATGTGGGGATTACAGGGTCACGGTCAATCGGGATATCGAACTTGACCACTATCCACTGCCTCTGCCAAAGCACATATTCGCGTCACTGGTTGGAGGGACCGTGTTCACCTTACGAGATTTGTCGAAGGCTTACCTACAGCTTGAGCTGGATGAGCAGGCACAGCAACTACTCACGGTGAATACGCACATGGGACTTTTCAGGTTCCGGCGATTGCCGTACGGAGTGGCAAGTGCACCCGCAATGTTTCAGGCCGTGATGGACCAGGTTTTACAAAACATACCTGGGACAGCCTGTTACCTGGACGATGTGTTAATAGCAGGTAAAAACCTGACAGAGTGCTATCACCTTTCCCAGCAAGTGCTACAAGCGCTTAGTAAGCACGGCATTCGTGTAAACGCAGGGAAATGGAAATTTTTCAAAGAAAGGGTTTGTTACTTGGGGCACGACTTAGACAAGCATGGCGTACACCCAGCAGCGGAAAAAGGCGATTCGAGAAGCGCCAAAACCAAGTAATGTGACTCAACTAAAGGCATTTTTGGGCCTAGTAAGCTACTTCGCTAAATTTTTGCCTGACCTAGCAAATGTGCTAGAACCTCTCCACCAACTGTTGCGCAAGGGCAGCACATGGAAATGGTCGAGCCAGTGGGACGCATGTTTCAGTCCCTGTAAAAATTTCATCAGTGAAGGCACGGTCTTCGAACTGCATGATGTAACGCAGGAAATGCAGCTGACATGTGACTCTTCTGCTTACGGCTTAGGCGCAGTGCTGTCGCACGTGGTTGAGGGCGTAGAGCGACCGATCGCGTTTGCATAGCGGACGATGACGCCTGCTGAGCGTAACTACGCGCAAGTTGAAAAAGAAGCGCTTGTAGTTGTTTTTGCAGTGAAGAAATTACACTGAAAGTACGTCCGTACAGATATTTATGAAATCACTGATCACCAGTGCCTCAGTCATATTTGATGCAAAGCACCACACAAATGCAGTAGCTGCAGCTCGTGTGCACCGCTGGGGAATTTTTCTTGCAAACTACAGCTTTCGTAGTTTGCACAGACCGGGAACAAAGATAGCCAATGCAGATGGTTTATCACGCCTTCCACTGCCGGAAGCCGGTGATGAGGCAGAAGAAATCTTTTATTTTTCGCCTGTCAATAAACTCCCCATAACTGCGAAAGATATCGAGCGTGAAACTGTGAAAGATCCAGTTCTCAGTGCTGTTCGTGCAATGGTATGGCACGGATGGCCGCGTGCTGTGGACGCTCATTTTCAGCCTTTCTTGGTGAGACGATTTCAACTTTCCGTGGATTGTGGTTGTGTGGTGTGGAACAAGAGTCGTGATACCACATTCGCTTCAAAGTGAGGTTATGATGATGATGTGTAGTGTTTTATGGCGCAAGGGCCAGGTATGGCCAAAGAGCGCCATGACAAATGGTAGTGTTAACGATGTATTATGGAAGATGTGACTTGGCTGTAAAGTGGCCTAAAAATAGTCGCTGTAAAGTGCGTAAAATCTACGTGCTATAAAATTATGGCGATGATTAATGACGAAGACTGTGAAGATTAAAATCCATCGTAAAAGAATGATGCATTGTTTAAAATATGCGAGACGTTAAATTGCTTACAGCACTACAGCCTCGCCAGAGCCCTTGAACCACAAGGGCCTAGAGGCATGTGCTTATTCAAAATAATTATCGCAGCGACATCCTCAGAAGAGAGGAAGCGCTACGAACGTGTGGGGCTAATAACATGCAACACATCTTTCAAAAAACCTAAGACGGCGTTGGTGTCAAAGAGTGGTTCTGGACCAAGTAACATAACAGGATGAAGGGGGATGTGGTGCCTGTATGCTAATAGAAAATGTTTTTTTCTTTCGGGTTCGGCTTCCCGACACTCCAGTAGGACGTGGAGGACGGTCAGCCTCTCCCCGCATCTACCACAGGTTGGAGGCTCGTTTCCCGTGAGTAAAAAGTTATGTGTGCCAAAAGTGTGTCCTATTCTTAGGCGGCAGAATAGCACATCTGTCCGGCGGCATTTTGTTACAAGAGGCCAGAAACCTAATTGTGGCTTTATTACATGCAGTTTATTATTTATTTCTTCGTCCCACATGCGTTGCCAGTGGCTTCGTAGTTTCCTTCTTAAGAAAGGCTTCAAGTCTGTGACAGGGACCGAAGCAGTAGGATTAACTGCATGCAGTGAGATTGATGTGGCCATCTGGTCGGCTAGAACGTTTCCCTCGATGCCCCTATGTCCAGGCACCCAGCATATGATCACATGTTGGTTAGATATATATGCTTTGCACAGTGCGGAGTAGAGTTCAATAAATACTGGATTTTTGTGATTACAGAAAGACATCAAGGCCTTCACAACACTGAGGGAGTCCGTATATATAACTGATTTCGGGAGTTGTGATTTGTTTATATGCTTTACGGCCGAGAGCAGTGCGTAGGCCTCAGCGGTAAAGATACTAGTTTCCGGGTGCAGTACGTCGGATTCCGAGAAGGATGGACCGACGGCTGCATAGGATACCCCGTCGTGTGACTTTGATGCGTCTGTGTAGAACTCCGTGCAGGAGTATTTGTGCTGGAGTTCCCGGAAATGCATCTTGATTTCAATCTCTGGAGCATGCTTTGTGACTTCCACGAAAGATATATCACATTGTATGAGCTGCCACTCCCAAGGAGGTAGCAGCTTGGCTGGATGCATTAGGCGAAGCTCGAGGAGTGGAACGTGCATTTCTTCGCTAAGCTCCCTCACACGCAGCGAGAAAGGCTGTCTTACGGACGGACGATTGCGAAAGAGTGTAGCACATGTCATGTCATTAATGGTACTAAAACAGGGATGTTGGGGGTTTGAGTGGACTTTCAGAAAATATGTATGGCTGATGTATGTTCTCTGCAGATGAAGTGACCACTCATTTGATTCTACATATAAACTTTGTATGGGACTCGTTCTGAAAGCGCCAGTGGCCAGTCGGATTCCTAGATGGTGGACTGGGTCTAGCATCCTTAGTGCGCTCGGGGCGGCAGAGTGGTAAATCACGGCGCCATAGTCTAGTCGTGATCGAATTAGGCTTTTATAGAGATTCATTAAGCACGTCCTGTCACTACCCCACGTAGTCTGGGATAGAAGTTTGATTATGTTCATTGTTTTTAGACACTTTTCTTTGAGATGTTTAATGTTGGGGACGAAGGTGAGTCTGTAGTCAAGTATGACACCTAGAAATTTGTGTTCTTTGTTTACAGGTATCTGTTGTCCACGCAGTTCTATGCAAGGATCTGGGATAAGTCCTCTCTTTCTTGTAAAAAGAACACAAGAGCTTTTGTTAGGATTGATCTTAAACCCATTCTTGTCTGCCCACATTGACACTTTGTTCAGGCCATGCTGTACCTGTCTCTCGCAGACTGTGAGGTTACAAGATTTGAAAGCTATTTGAATGTCGTCCACGTAGACAGAGTAAAAGATGGCGGGTGGTAGTGAAGCACGAAGCGTGTTCATCTTCACGATAAATAGCGTGCAGCTGAGCACGCCTCCTTGGGGTACACCCGTTTCTTGCGTAAAAGGACGTGAGAGTGCATTGCCGACTTTTACCCGGAAGGTACGATTTGACAGATAGCTTTTTATTATATTAAACATATTACCGTGGATGCCCATTTCTGACAGGTCTCTTAAGATTCCGTAACGCCAAGTTGTGTCATACGCCTTTTCCATATCGAGAAATATCGATAGGAAGAACTGTTTATGTATAAATGTGTCCCGGATATTCTCTTCAACACGCACGAGATGATCGGTTGTGGAGCGCCCTTCTCGGAAGCCGCACTGATAAGGATCAAGCATTTTGCTCTGTTCAAGGAAATGAATGAGTCGCCGATTTATCATTTTTTCGAACACCTTACAAATGCAACTTGTGAGGGCTATCGGGCGGTAACTTCCCACTGAGGAAGGGTCTTTGCCTTGTTTCAAAACAGGGACTACAGTGGCTTCCTTCCACGCGGTTGGAAGGTACCCTGCATCCCAGATGGTGTTGAAAAGTGTGAGTAGTGTAAGTTGCGTGTCATTGTGTAAGTTTTTGAGCATTTCATACATCATTCTATCAGATCCTGGTGCGGAACTCTTGCATGCGCTCAAGGCAGCTTTCAACTCGGCAGCACTAAAAGGGCAATTGTACGGTTCATTCTGTCGGCATTTATTGATGAGTGGCTTGCATTCTTCTATTTGTTTATATTTTAGGAAGGATTGCGAATAATGATTTGAGCTTGATACTCTCAAAGTGCTCCCCAAGTGAGTTGGCCTGGTCTTGCAGTGTATCGCCCTGTGTGTTTACCAGGGGGACTGAGTATGTTTGCCTACCTCTAATCCTATTAACTCTGTTCCAGGCTTTGGGGGTTGAGTTGAGTTGAGTTGAGTTTAGTGGCACATAAGCAACTTAGGCTATCATGCGCCAAACACTAGGCATAGATTCTTTTTAAAAAGTTGGGACACCTCTGTGAGTCCTTGTCTGGGCAAGAGCCCGGAGAGTCCCAACAAATTAGCTAAAGACCTCGGCCTTCTTCTCAGGGATGAGAAGGTGGATGAGGTGTTCTGTATTATGTTGTTTAACGCTCTGTGAAGTTTTAAAGTTTTATGAGAACTCCTGCTTCTTTTAAAAAGCTAAAAACACATGATACATCAACAAGCGCATGTTCTCCTAAAATCAAAGCTGGGTGAAAAGGGATGTGTTCTTTGTAAAATATGGTGAAAAACGTCTTCCTCAATGGTTCAAGTTTTCTGCATGAAAATAGGATATGGTTTACTGTTAGTTCATCTCCACACAGTTCACATTGGGGTTTGTCTTGCTTTGTTAGAATGAAGTTGTGTGTTAGGTGTGTGTGTCCTATGCGAAGACGGCACAGAATCACTTCTTTGAAACGTTCCTGGTGTTTGCAAGATTTCCATTCACCTAACACGGGTTTTAAAAGGTGTAATTTGTTGTTTACTTCATTGTTCCAAGCAGACTGCCATTTTTGCCTTAGTTTATAATGTATTAACTTCATGCAGTCGTTAGGAGGTATCTTTACTTTTGTGATTTCTTTGTGCCGGGCTTGTGCCGCGCATGCATCTGCTCTCTCATTGCCACTGATTCCGACGTGGCTCGGAACCCAGCATAATTTAATGTTCAGTCCTTGTGTGGTAGCGTTTATTAAATTGTGTATAATGCCTCCTAATAATGGTGTGACTGCATTTCTGGCATGAAGAGCTGTGAGTGCACTTAGGGAGTCTGTATATATGATACTGTTTGCGAGGTTCTCCTTTATTATTTTGTCTATGGCTACAGAAATGGCGTAACATTCAGCAGTGAAAATGGATGTGCACTGCGGAAGTCTTACTGTTTTTTCCCAGTTCCCTTGTACAACTGCACTTCCAACATGTTCGTTCGTTTTTGAACCATCAGTATAAAAGTTTGTGAAGCTGCTGTATTTTTCTTCTAGTGCAAGGAATTCCTGAATTATGTGTTGTGGCGGAGTTTGTGCTTTACGGAACTGTGTTAAAGTGAGATCGCAAACTGTGGGAAAGATGAACCATGGGGGTAGTGGATTTTGTCTGTGGGTAATGCCAGGTAATGTGTCCACTATGCCAAGATTCCGACACATCTCTTCAAATCGCAGGAGCAGTGGTCTTGTAGTTTGTGGTTTGTTGTTGAAAATTACTCGTGAAGGGCATTCTGTTACAAGTGGGTAGCAAATGTGTTTTGGTAGAGATTGTATCTTAAGAATATATGCACAGGTTAGAGCCGCTCTTCTAGTTTCTAGTGGGGGTTCGTTTGTTTCTACGTAAAGGCTGGTTATAGGAGACGTTCGGTATGCACCGCATGAAATACGCAAGCCTGAGTTATGTACTGGGTCAAGTTTTTTTAGGTATGTCGGTCTTGCTGAACCATACACTATGCAGCCATAGTCTAAGGAGGAACGTACTAAGTAACGGTAAATGTGTAGTAGGCATGTTCTATCAGACCCCCAATGTTTATATGACAGTACTTTGAGTATATTTAGTGACTGGGAAGCTTTCTTTTTGAGAGTGGTTATGTGTGGTAGGAATGTGAGCTTTTTATCGAAAGTTAGACCTAGAAATTTTTGTTCATTCTTTACTGGAAGTACGGTTTCATTTAGATGTAGGGTGGGGTCAACCTGTAGGCCTCTTTTGAGTGAAAAGAGGACAGCAACTGTTTTTTGGGGCGAAAATTTAAACCCGTTTTTGTCTGCCCAAATCGCGAGTTTGTTCAATGTGAGTTGTATCTGTCTCTCGCATGTTGGTAAGCTGGAGGATGTGCATGCTATTTGAAGGTCATCAACATATACAGAATACATAATGGATCTAGGAATGATTTTTGTTATGGAGTTCATTTTTACTATGAAAAGTGTCGTACTTAAAATACAACCCTGCGGCACTCCATTCTCCTGGACAAATTTCTTCGAAAGGGTTGCACCCAGGCGCACATGAAATGAACGGTCGGACATGAAATCTTTCAGGCAGTTCAGCATCCTACCACGAATACCAAGTTCTGCTAGGTCGCGGAGAATACCAAACCTCCAGGTGGTATCGTAAGCCTTATCGATATCGAAAAAGACTGCTAAACAGTGTTGCTTGTGTACGAATGCTTCTCGGACTGTATTTTCTAGGCGGACGAGATGATCAGTTGTTGAACACGCTTTTTTAAATCCGCACTGGTGGATGTCAAGGAGTTCACGTGATTCAAGAGTGAACATCAGCCTCATGTTCAAGATACTTTCAAATGATTTTGCGAGACAACTTGTGAGAGCTATAGGCCTGTAACTGCCAGGGCTGGTTGGTGGCTTTGCAGGCTTCAGAAACGGTACAATCACGGATATTTTCCAAGCCTCCGGTATTTTTCCCGATACCCATATTTTGTTGAAGAATTGTAAAAGTGCGTTCACAGCAGCGTCTGAGAGGTGAGCCAGCATTTCATAATGTATTTCATCAGGGCCGGGTGCCGTCTGTTTACCTGCGGACAGTACTTTTTGGATTTCGTGAAATGTGATTAATGTATTATAGGGCTCATTTGTACAGCCAATTGTAGGAAGTTTTTGTTTTTCGGTTGTATGTTTGTGCTTTAGGAACGATTGAGTGTAGTGTGAGGAACTTGAAACATTAGAAAAATGTTCCCCTAGTACGTCTGCCTGTTCCTCTATACTTGTTTGTGTGCCAGGAGCTGTTAAAAACGGGATTGTGAAAGGGGAGAAGCTGCCATTTAATTTGTGGACTTGTTCCCACATTTTTTTGGATGTGGTTGAGCTGTTAATAGAAGATATGTAGTTCTTCCAGGAAGTTTTCTCAGCATCTCGACGGATGCGGCGTGCGTTGGCTTTCGCCTTTTTAAAATTTACAAGATTTTCATTGGTTGGGTATCTACGGAAGATGCCCCAGGCTTTGTTTTGTTTCTTTTTTGCTTCCTTACATCCTTGTGTGTACCAGGTTTTTTGATTATGTCGAACCACTCCCGAGGACTGAGGGATAGCTAGCCGTGCGGCATTAATAATACAGGTTGTGAACAGTTTGTTTTGATCATCGACATTTAGATTACTTGAGAAAACTTTTTCCAGGGTGGCCTGCTCTTGAAATAGTGCCCAGTTTGCCAAGTGTAGCTTCCAACGACGTGGTTTGCTTGGGATGATTTGTGGTGGGGATGATAGGTTAATTTTTACAGGAAGGTGATCACTTCCGTAAGGGTTGTCAACAACATCCCATTTAAAATCTGTAAAAAGCGATGGGGAACTAAAAGATAAATCTAAGCAGCTCATCTTGCCTGAGCTCGGAGAGCAATATGTGTGCTTTCCTGTATTGAGCAGGCAGACATTATTTGATAAAATAAAATCTTCTAAGATACGGCCTCTAGTGTCTGTTTGGTCACTCCCCCAAAAAGATGAGTGAGCATTAAAATCCCCTACTACTACATATGGCTCTGGTAGTTGTTTAAAAAGTGCTTCTAAATCATGAAGTGTAACATTTATATGTGGTTCCAGATACACAGTACATATTGTAATTGTTTTAAAATCAAGGACGGTGACTGCTGCAGCTTCATATTTCGTTTGAAGCCTGATTTCATGAGTAGCAGCACCATTTTTTACTATTATCGCGACACCTCCTGAGAGCCTACTCGCTTGCTCTCTATCACAACGAAATACTTTGTAGTTTTTTAAGATGTTGTTATGTTGTGGTCCTAAGTTAGTCTCTTGTAAACATAAAGCCACAGGAGAAAATGAGTTTAGGATATCTTTTATGTCGCTGTAGTTTTTAAGGAGTCCACGACAATTCCAATGTACTAGGAACGTCATGTTTAATTATTTTGTTGGGGTGTGGCTATAAAGGATTAGGTTCCTCGTCTTTGAGGACCCGTTATTGGGGTTCTTTCTTTTTTCTTTTTTTCAAGGGAGTTGTGCCTCCGCAGTTGCGGGGGCGGACTAGAAGTTGTCTCCATAGCCTCTCCTGAGGCACTGGAGGTCCGCGACACCGCGGGTGTGCGTGTATCAGGCCTCTCCCGTTGGGGAGAAACTTTGCGGGCCGCCGACTTGAGGGCCGGCGGGCTCTGTTTTGTAGGCGGCAGGACAGCTTGTGCTGTCTCTGTCTGGGGCGTGGGTGGCTCTGCCGGAGGCTCGGTAACTGTGGCCTCAGCAGGTGCCGAAGGTTGGTGTGGCGCTACGCCCCGTCGCACCACATCAGCGAAGTTGCTTCTTCCATTGAAAGAGAATGTGTTTGTCAGTGTGATGCGCCTTCTTGCTTCTTTGAATGAAATGTTTTCTTTGGTTTTCAACGTGATGATTTCTTTTTCTTTTTTCCAGGACGGACACGCCCTGGAGTACGCGGCATGTTCTCCTTCACAGTTTACGCAATGCGCTGCACCGTCACAGTTTTCAGAAGTATGTTCTTTAGAAGCACATTTTGCACAAGTTCTGCGGCCCCGGCAACTCTGTGAGCCATGGCCGAACCTCTGACAATTGAAGCATCTGCGGGGGTTGGGAATGTAGTGCCTTACAGGTATCTTTAAGTAGCCGACTTCTATTTGTTCAGGAAGTGTGTTGCTGTTGAACGTGAGGATCAGGTGTTTTGTGTTGATTTCTTTGTTGTCCTTCCGGATTTTGATCCGGTGAACGTCTATGACATCTTGGTCGGTGAGCCCTTCAAGCATTTCTTGTTCTGTTAGGTGAACGAAGTCGATTTCTGATATTACACCGCGGACAGTGTTGAGGGATCTGTGGGATGTAATGGAGACAGGGGTGTCCCCAATGGACGCGAGGTTTGACAGTTTTGTGTGTTGCACATTGTCACGAAGTTCAAGCAGCAAATCGCCACTAGACATTTTTGAAAGCTTGTAGCCAGGGCCGAGGGCTTCTGTCAAGGACTTGGATACTGTGAATGGGGACAAGATTCTTGCTGGCTTTTCTTGTACTTCGCTATGTATTACATGATATTTCGGGAAGGTAACTTTCCTTTTCTGGAAAAATTCACTTGCTTCGGTCCGCCCTCTCTTATGAGAGGGGCGATCATTTTGGGGGAAAGGAGGAGCCATAGAAAAAAATATATTGTTCAGCCGCGGTGCCAGCCGCCCACCATGGAGCCCAACGAGGGGACGCGACAGGAACATGCGAACAAGTCCTGCACACGCCAGCTGTACATCGAGGCTATAACCTAATACGACATAACCAAGGTAGGTTAGCCCCACAAGGTTAACCCTTGCCACCTACGAAAAATTGAAGTGAATAGAAGATACAAGAAGACAGGACAGGTGTGAAAGAAGAGGGTAAAGAAAAAGCGTGTGGAGGAAGAAGACAGGAAAAGGTGACTGCCGATTTCCCCCGGGAGGGTCAGTCCGGGGGTGCCGTCTACTTGAAGCGGAGGCCAAAGAGGTGTGTTGCCGCCACCGAGGGGCCGTAAAGGTCCAAACACCCGGCATTGGCTCAACCCCCAGGATCCCCTTTTCCCCGGACACGGCTAAGCCGCGCACGGCTACGCGCGGGAGGGTCCAACCCTCGAGTGCTCGGGTACGTGGTGTCGCAACACACCAAACGCCTGCTGACGCAGACGCCCCTGCGGGGCCAGGCTTTGGCTTTGGCCTCATCCCTAAACGAGTTAATACTCGATAGATACTTTTGCCAACTTTCTCGTCTGGCCTGTCGGCGGGTTCGCCTGCCTTCGGATTTTACTTTTTTAAAGTTAACTAGATTCTCTGCAGTGGGAGAAGCGCGTAGCAACCCCCACGCCCTGTTCTGTTTTATACGAGCGATCCTACAATCGTCGTTCCACCATGGGACACGCCGTTTGCAGGCCAAGCCTTTTACTTCTGATATGCATTTAAATGCGACATCTATTATGAATGCTGTAAAAAAAACTCGACTGCAGCGTCAATTCCTAACGAAGACAGGTCAGCCCATGACATACTAGTTAGAGATCGAAATTTCTCCCAATCAGCTGTCTCAATCTTCCACTTAGGAGCGTATGGTGGATATTCGTTTTCTTTATATGATCTTAGCAGTATAGGGAAGTGGTCGCTACCGTAAGGGTTGTCGGTAACTTCCCATTCAAGTTCAGGCAGTACAGACGGAGAGACTATACTAAGATCTATTGACGAAAAGGATCAGTTTGCAAGAGAGTAATATGTGGGTTCTTTCTTATTGAGAAGGCACGCTCCAGAAGAAAAAAGGAACTGTTCAACAAGGCGACCTCGCGCATCTATACGAGAGTCGCCCCACAGGGAGCTGTGCGCATTGAAATCGCCAAGAACAGCATAAGGTTCTGGCAATTGATCGATCAAGGAGTGAAATTCATGTTTGTTCAGTTGGTAATGCGGGGGTATGTAAAGGGAGCAAATGGTGATGAGTTTGTTTAGCAGAACAGCTCGCACCGCCACTGCCTCAAGGGGCGTTCGTAGCTGTAAAGGTTGACATGCTATACTTTTATGAGTGAGAATCGCCACACCACGCGATGATGCGACGGCATCATCGCGATCTTTGCGAAACGTAACATACGTACGGAGAAAGTTTGTGTGTTTGGATTTTAAGTGTGTTTCCTGTAAACACAGCACTTTTGTATTATGTTTGTGGATGAGTTCTTGCAAATCATCAAGGTTTCTAAGAAGACCTCGGACATTCCACTGAATTATTTGTGTATTCATTTTTAAAGTAAATTGGTGCTGTGTTTACGGAAACGGAAGTGATGCCTTAGATTACAGAGCTCTTTCGAGGCCCTGTAACCGGGGTTTTGCTTTTTCTGGAGCGTTCGAGGGAGCCTCGCCGCTCCTTAGGCGCTTGGTGCGCCTTGAGGGTTGGTGTAGTGTCCATTGCCTCTAGTGAGGCGCCGGACACGTGCTCTTGCGAGCGAGATGTCAGGGAGGGTGCCGCCTTGGAGGGCAAGACCCCTGCGCCCACGAGCCCGGAGGTCGATGGGGCACCCTGAGGAATTTGGGTGCGCCGGCTATTGCCAGCGCTAGAAGGGGCGGGGGATGGTGAGGCAGCCTCGGCTGCGCCCACCTTCGGGGTCGGTGGCCCCGTCTGCTGGGTGGACGGAGCAGCGCTAGCTGCAACCGCCGCGGGGGCAGATGGCGTAACTGCCGACTCACGGCTTGTGGGTCGGACAGCCGCCGGAGGCCGTTGTGACGCTGCCCCCTGACGCGCCACTTCGGCAAAGCTGGCCTTAGGAAGGTATGCAACCCGCCTGCGTGCCTCTTTGAATGATATGTTTTCTTTTACTTTGATTGTTACTATTTCTTTTTCTTTCTTCCAAGACGGGCATGACCGCGAGTATGCGGCATGCTCGCCATCACAATTTACACAGTGGAAAGCATTCTCACAAGCTTCAGAGGAGTGTTCGTGCGCGCTGCATTTCGCACAAGTTTGGCGGCCTCGGCAGCTCTGCGAACTGTGGCCAAAACGCTGGCACTTGAAACATCGGAGGGGATTTGGCACGTATGGTCTTACACGGAGCTTGATGTACCCGGCCTCGATTGACTCGGTTAGTTAGTTAGTTTAATGGGGTTTAATGGCGCAAAAGCAGCTAAGGCTATGCTGCGCCAAACACGAGGTGTTCTAAAATACAGTTTATAAAGTGAAAGCCTGTGTTAATAATCTATATTTTATGTAAAAATCCAGTGTCGTCTAAAAATTTACGGACGTCACATAATGGGACTAGCGGGTCATCACCTAAAATTAAAGCAGGGTGTAAAGGTATGTGTAGTTGATATAATTTGTGCAAAAGTGTTCGTCTGTGTGTTTCAGTCTGCGTACATGTGAGTAATATGTGCATAACTGTTAATGGCTGTTGACATTTCTCGCATGTTGGTGTGTCTTCTTTCGTAAGTAAGTAATTGTGTGTGAGGTGTGTGTGCCCAATGCGTAGCCGGCATAAAACTACTTCGATGAACCGCTCTTGATGATAACACGACTTCCACTCGCCAACTATGGGTTTCGTGAGATGTAGCTTGTTGTCAGCACAATGGTCCCATTCGCGTTGCCATTTTACCGTGAAGGCTTTTCTAATTGCACGGATGCTATCACTATATGGGAGTGTCGTGTTTGTAATATCTTTGTGCGCTGCCATCAATGCACATCTATCAGCTGCTTCGTTACCTGGTATCCCAACATGGCTCGGGACCCAGCAGAAACGAATTGACCTCCCGTATTCGTTAAGCACCAACATGTTTAAAATGTCTCCTATCAGGGGTTCACACTCAGATTTCAGATGTAGTGCCTTCAGTGTGCTTAAAGAATCTGTGTATATGACTGCATGTTTGTGTTTATCAGTTATAATCTTTTTAACAACAACCCAGATAGCGTAAACTTCAGCCGTGAAAACAGAAGCATGTTGTGGTAATCGAATACTTGTTTCCCAATTTTCCGCTACGACCCCCACACCCACGTGATCTTTTGTTTTAGAGCCATCAGTGTAATATTGCATGTTATTTTGATATTTGTCCTGAAGAGCATTGAATTCTTGTATAATGTGTTCGCGTGGAGTATCTCTTTTCTTTAAATGTGCCAATGTCCAGTCGCACAACTGTGTGAAATCGTACCACGGGGCCAGCCGTTGTGGTTTCTTGGCAACCTGGAGGACTTCATGGGGAATGTCATAATCCCGACAGTATTGCTCATACCGCAGGACAAGTGGCCTAATCATGTTCGGTTTATTCGTGTAGTGTAAGCGTGAGTTGCATTGTGTGAGGATGTTGTAGCATATGTGTTGCGGTGATGACTGAATTCTGAGTACGTAGGAAAGAGTGAGTAATGCTCTGCGCTGCTGTAAGGAGGGTTCATTACATTCGACGTATAAACTTTCAATGGGTGAAGTTCTGTAGGCACCACTCGCCAGTCGCAGTCCAAGGTTATGTACTGGATCAAGTCTTTGGATGTAGGATTGTCTGGCTGAGCCGTAAACAATGGAGCCGTAATCTAAAAGGCTACGAACAAGAGACCGGTAAATACGTAAAAGACACGTTCGGTCGGAACCCCAGTGCTTATGAGATAACACTTTGAGGATATTCAATGCTTTATTTGCCTTAATTTTTAGTGCTTTAATGTGGGCAAGAAAGTTTAGTTTTTTGTCAAAGGTTACTCCCAGGAATTTATATTCTTGTTTTACCGGCAGCGCGACATCATTCAATCTTAAAACCGGGTCTAAGTACATCCCTCGTTTTTGCGAAAATAGCACTGTAACAGTTTTCTGAGTAGAGAAGCGGAAGCCATTTTTCTCAGCCCACTCCATTAGTTTATTTATTGTTATCTGGAGTTGCCTTTCACATGTTCGTAAGTTAGAGCCGCGGCACGCTATTTGTAGATCATCGACATATATGGAGTGCATAACAGAGGTGGGAATTACATTGTTGACAGAGTTCATTTTTATTATAAAGAGTGTTGTGCTAAGTACGCAACCTTGTGGCACGCCGCTCTCCTGGATAAATGTGCGCGAGAGCACAGTGCCTAGACGGATTTGGAATGTTCTGTTGGACATAAAATCAGCGAGACAGTTTAGCATTTTGCCACGGATTCCTAACGCGGCGAGGTCACGTAAGATTCCAAATCTCCACGTGGTGTCGTACGCTTTCTCAATGTCGAAGAACACCGCCAGGCAGTGCTGTTTGTGTAAAAATGCTTCACGTATTTCGTGTTCAAGTCGGACGAGGTGGTCTGTCGTTGAACACCCTTTCTTATAGCCACACTGGTGAAAATCAATGGAGTTCCGTTTATCAAGCGTGAAGGTTAACCTTGCATTTACGACACTCTCGTACGATTTTGACAAACAACTTGTCAGGGCAATGGGTCGAAAGCTGCTTGGGGATGTGGGGGATTTTCCTGTTTTTAAAAAAGGCACAACTATTGCATTTTTCCAACATTTTGGCATGCTTCCGGATTCAAATACTTTGTTAAAAAATTTAAGGAGAGCATCTACGGATGCTTGGGACAGGTGTGCGAGCATAGAATAATGGATCTGGTCAGGACCTACTGCAGTTTTTTTGCCAGCACAGAGAACCCTGTTAAGCTCTTGTAACGTAAATGGAGCGTTGTATTCGTCCCTTGACGTACAAGTAGTTGGTAGTTTTTCTTTTTCTGCGGATAGTTTGTAAGTTAAGAACCTGTTTGTATAATTAGCCGAGCTAGAGACGTCATAGAAATGTTCCCCAAGTATATTCGCTTGTTCTTGTAGTGTTGTCTGAGTGCCTGAAGGTGTGAGTATGGGTATCGTGTATGGTGTGTAGTCCCCCTTAAACTTCCTGACCTGTTCCCACATCCTTTTGGATGTGACGGTGCTATTAATTGTTGATACATATTTTTGCCATGAAGATTTTTCTGCCTGTCTCCGAATGTATCGAGCTTTCGCTTTGGCTTGTTTAAAATTTAGAAGGTTGTTATGTGTTGGGTACCTGCGTAAGATTCCCCAGGCCCTATTTTGCAGCTTTTTTGCTATGGTACACTCGTGTGTCCACCAAGGATTTAGCTTTTTGCGAACAACGCCAGAAGATTGTGGAATGGCCTTTTCAGCTGCAGAAATAATACAGTTAGTAAATTTTTCATTAATTTCGTCGATGCTTAAGTTTGTTAAAGTGAGCTCCTCCAGCCTGGCACTTTCTGTAAAAACAGCCCAGTCTGCCATTTGTAACCTCCATCGGCGTGGCCTGTAGGATATAATGGGTAGCGTTGAGGTGAGGTTGATTATGGCAGGTAGATGATCACTGCCATATGAAGTCTCGAGTACATCCCATTTAAAATCTGTAAAAATGTCCGGAGAGCAAAAGGCTAAATCGAGGCAGCTAAAATTGCGTGAACTTGGTGAAAAATAAGTTGGCGCACCTGAGTTTAAAAGACAGATATCGTTTGACAGAATAAAATCTTCAACGAGTTGCCCTCTTTGGTCAGTTTTGACACTGCCCCAAAGAGTACAATGAGCATTAAAATCGCCTACTAAAACAAATGGTTCCGGTAATTGTTCTGTTAAATTTTCTAACTGTTTAGTAGTGAAGTGGGTGTGAGGTGGAATATACAGTGAACAAATGGTGATGGTTTTATAAGATAGAATGGTGACAGCTACGGCTTCTAAGGATGTATTCAATTGGAGATTTCGGGTAGGAGTGCCGCCCTGTACGACTATAGCCACTCCGCCTGACAAACGGGTGGAACATTCGCGGTCCCTTCGGACAACGGTGAAACCTTTGAGAATTTGACTATTTTTCGCGCCGAGATTCGTTTCCTGAAGACATACAGCAACTGGTGAAAAGGTGTTGATGATGTCTTTGATGTCACCTAAATTGTGTATGAGACCTCTACAATTCCAATGGATAATAAAAGCCATTTTGAAATTGAAGGGTAAGAATTGGCACTATGGAATGAATAAGAGGTGAGATGTTAGGTGACATGGAATTTAAAAGGCTTATACAAATGAGCGATAACCTTTAGGTTATCGCTTTCTTAATCTGAGTTGTTATTGGGATTTTGTCCCGCTTACCGCGCTCAAGAGAGCGCTTGTCCTTTGGTGTCAATGACACCGGGGTTTTTGCGTCGACCTCCATCGCTCTCTCTGAGGCGCTGGAGGATCGAGAGTTAGGCGCCGAGACACGTGTCTCGGGCCTTGGGGTTCGCTTGATCTTAGGGCCCTGCGGGACTGGTGTCTGCAGGGCATTTGAAGAGGATGGAGCAGCGTCGGCTGCTTCCACCACGGGGGCGGGAGGGGTCACTGCGGGACCACTGCGCGTGGGCTCGGAGGACTCCTGAGGCCGCTGTGACGCTGCCCCCATCTGCGTCACATCGGCGTAACTTCTTCGCGGAAGGTACGACAGCCGCTTTCTAGCTTCATAGAACGAGATTTTTTCTTTGACTGTTAAAGCAATTACTTCTTTTTCTTTTTTCCAGCAAGGGCAGGACCGCGAATAAGCGGGATGATCTCCCTTGCAGTTGACACAAAGTGGAGAAGAGGTGCAATTGTCAGTTTGGTGATCGTTCGAACTGCATTTAGCACAAGTATTTCGTCCTCGACATGCATGCGAAGCATGTCCAAACCTTTGGCATTTGAAACATCGTCTGGGGTTCGGAATATATGGTCTAACATTTACCTTTACATAACCTGCATCCAGCGAGGTAGGCATTACACTCGTTCCAAAGGTGAGTATTACATGTTTTGTGGGGATTTCTTGGTCGTTCCTGCGGATGACAATTCTTTGGACTTTGGTAACATTTTGTTCCTGGAAACCTTCCAGCAGTTCTTCGTCGCTTAAGCCAATAAAATCTTCCTCTGATATTACACCCCTGCTTGTATTTAATGTTCTGTGCGGTGAAATTGTCACTGTTGCGTTACCAATACTGGTAAGTTCTGTGAGCTTTTGCGCTTGGTCTTTGTCATTGAGTTCTAGGAGGAGGTCCCCGCTAGACATTTTTGAAGCTTTGTATGTAGGTCCGATTTTTTCTTTTAGACACTTGGCCACTAGGAATGGAGAGAGCTTTCTCACTGGTACGTTGTTTTCGCTGTGCAGTACATAGAATTTAGGAAATGATGGAACATTGCTCCGAAAAGAGAACTGGAACGTTGCTTCGGTGCGGCATCTTTTCAGACGCCGATCATAGAGAATAGAGGTTTGCGCTGCCATGAGAAAATTGTGTATGTTCGGCAACAGCGCCGACCGCCCACCACGGAGCCCAACGAGGGGACGCGGCAGAGCTTGTGTACAAGCCTGCACGACGCCAGCCGTACGCCGTCACTATAACCAAATATGGTGTACCCAAGGTAGGATATCCACACAAGGTTAACCCTTGCCGCCGTGGAGAAAGGAAGTAAATGGAAGAGAGAAGAAGACAGGAAAGATAAAAAAGTGAGAGATAAAGACTAAGATTTGGGGAGAAAGAGACAGGAAGAGGCGACTATCGATTTCCCCCGGGTGGGTCAGTCCGGGGGTGCCGTCTACGTGAAGCTGAGGCCAAAGGGGTGTGTTGCCGCCGCCAAGGGGCCGTAAAGGTCCAAACACCCGGCATTGGCTCAACCCCCAGGATCCCCTTTTCCCCGGACACGGCTAAGCCGCGCACGGCTACACGCGGGAGGGTCCAACCCTCGTGTGCTCGGGTACGTGGTGTCGCAACACACCAAACGCCTGCTTACGCAGACGCCCCTGCGGGGTCGATTGACTCGGGCAAGACACTTGAATTGAAGGTGAGTATTAGATGTTTGGTCGCAAGTTCTTTACCATCTCGCCTCATCTTGATTCTTTTGACATTTATAACATTTTGTTCACTGAAGCCCTCCAAGAGCTCAGCCTCAGTGAGCTCCAGCATATCATCGTCCGAGACAACGCCGCGAGAGGTATTCATCGTGCGGTGCGGGGTAACTACTACTTGGGTCTCCCCAAATGATACTAGCTGTGGCAGCTTCTCAAATTGCTTCTGGTCGCGGAGCTCCAGGAGGAGGTCACCGCTAGCCATCCTCGACACCTTATATCCTGGGCCAAAAACTTCGGTAAGGGACTTAGATACTAGGAATGGGGAGATTGTTCGTACTTGTTTAGCTGGTTTTTCTGCGTGGATTACATGAAAACGAGGAAAATTGTGGACTTGGCGTCCGAAAAACTGAAAGACCTCTTCGGTGCGCCCTCGTTTCTGAGGGCGATCAGGGAGTTTAGGAAAAGCGTTTTCCATAAGTACAGTTGGGTTTTCGGCCGCGATGCCGACCACCCACCATGGAGCCCAACAGGGGGACGTGACAGGAGCTCCTGCTATAGAAACCCTGCCAACGCCAGCCGTACATCGCTGCTATAACCAAATACAGCATAACCAAGGCTGGCTAGCTACACAAGGTTAACCCTTGCCGCCGAGAAACTAGGAAGTGAGGAGAAGTGATGAGAAGACAGGAAAGATGAAAAAGACGAGAGAGAAAGACGAAGATTGGAGAGGAGGACAGGAAAAGGCGACTACCGATTTCCCCCGGGTGGGTCAGTCCAGGGGTGCCGTCTACGTGAAGCCGAGGCCAAAGGGGTGTGTTGCCGCCGCCGAGGGGCCGTAAAGGTCCAAACACTCAGCATTGGCTCAACCCCCAGGATCCCCTTTTCCCCGGACACGGCTAAGCCACGCACGGCTACACGCGGGAGGGTCCAACCCTCGTGTGCTCGGGTACGTGGTGTCGCAACGCACCAAACGCCTGCTGACGCAGACGCCCCTGCGGGGAAAGTGAGGTTATGTGTTTGTTGCATGAGCAACACATTGGCATTACAAATATGAAAGCTCATGATAGACAACTGCTTGGAACAATCTGTAAAGCAATGTGAAATTTGTCAAAGCACGAAATCTTTGGTGCCACTAGCGCCGCTTTCATCTTGGAAGTGGTGCACAAGGAGTTGGGAGAGGATACATCTAGACTTTATTGAAAAAGAAAAAAAAAAGATGTTGCTTTCAGCTGTAGATTCCTATTCCAAATGGTTGGAAATAAGTCATGACGTCAACGACCGCGCAAAGCACGACCGAAACAGTGCGCTCGTTGTTCGCAAGTCATGGCCTACCTAAAGAGGTAGTGATGACGGGCCGCAGTTTCGTGCAAAAGTTTGAGGACTTCCTATTGTCAAACGGGGTTAAGCACACGCTTACTCCGCCATATCATCCTCAGTCGAACGGTTCGGCCGAACGTGCGGTTCAAACAGTAAAGCAGTCGCTGTCGAAGCAATTGCTGGAAGACCAGAGGAATAAAAGTTCCAGGTCACTGCAGCACAGAATTGATAATTTTCTCTTCGCTTATAGAACAACGCCGCATGCATTCACCGGCCACACACCAGGGGCGCTATAACTTAAAACTATTCCAAACTTTTCTATTCCAATTCTGCCATCAGCCCTCCACGATTGGTCAAAAACTTTTTTCGACCACCCCCACTTCACCTGTGTGTCACGCGACGTCACGAAAACTGCGACACCTTCCATCTGATATGATGTGTACACACTGATTATGCATCATTTGTCAGAAAAAAGAAAAACAGTTACTTCGGATTCGACCCCTTTTCGCCATTAGCCCTCGGCTATTGGTAAAAAGTTTTCGGGCTGCACCCACTTCACCTGCCTGTCACGCGACGTCACAAAACCGCAAGAACTCACCGCGTCAAAGTGACGTGCACGCGATAAAGATGCATTAATAAGCCGAACAAAACTGAATTTTCTTCGGAATAGCCGCAGGCTGCCCCGTTCCGAAAGGAATAGAAGATGGCTGCCGCCGATCGTTCAGACGCTGGCTACTCGCACCTGCCGGAGAGCATGGGTGTATTTGCGTATAACAAAACTTCTTGCGTGGCCGTGTAACGTTTTTGAGCACTTTCGGCACGTTTACCTCGTCATTCTGCCAACTCTTCTTTGCGTGCCGTTCGTCACTGGAAAGTTCCGGGCTTGCAGCGATAAAGAAAGGAAACGCATCAAGGCAGATGATTATTTTTGTGTGGCAGAAGGGGCAAGCCAAAGGGTCTAAACTGTTCTTAGGGTGTACGTAGTGCAAACAAGAGGAGTTCACCCAGAGTATTTTCTGATGGGGATAGTGTTTGTGCGTTCAGTACGTGGGGAACAGGTGAAATGGTGTCCAGGCAAAATTGTGCATGTGAAATCGGCAATGACGTACCTTGTGGTTGTGGATGGACAGACGCGGCTTGTGCACGCGGACCATTTGCGACATTCTTGTGTAAAGCCTTCTAGTGTTGTGAAAGAAAAGGATGTACCTTTGCCACATGCAAGTGAACTGCTTGAAAGTGAGTTTCCTTACACCCGCCTCAAACCGGCCAGTGTTGGATCGTAGTGATGATGGCCCACTCTCACATGGAGCCCAAAGTGCATCAACGTCAGAACAAAACGATGCCGGTTCACCTGTGCTACCCAGGCGCAGCGCTCGTGATAAGCGGAAGCCGGATCGTCTGACGTATGACAGATTCTGATCTTGTTGGAGGGGAAGTGTTGTATCTGTGCAACGTTTATCAAGCGTATTCTCTTGTCACTGTGCGCCGCGTATCTGATGCACGCGGTCATTGTTCACATGTGCTATTGTATCTCTAGCCAATCGCATGCCTCGGCTGCACCCATGCTCCCTTTATAAGGCGAAGCCACTGAATCGTTGCTGTCTGTTCTAAGCTGCCAACAGTGGCTGTTATTTTCGCGTTGAATGCTGCCATTTCACCAATAGTGGCGACTGCTTGACTGCGCTTTGACGTGCAGACTAATGGTGCCTTTCAACCGTGCCCTCAACTACTGCAATTAATAATTACGCGAATGAGTATTTTGCGGTTCACTAAGCTAATGCTGTTCGATAATTGTTCACTTATTCACATTAGTTGCCTGGGCCAGGTAACCAGAATAAACAATGCCACCACATGAATGTGTTAGTAAGATCTTGATGAGGGCTAGTTGGTTCATGCTTACAACAGAGGTGAAACAGCGCGAAATATACGAGGACACAAGGAAACAAATACCACAGAGAAACGCTGTGGTATTTGTTTCGTAGTGTCCTCGTATTTTTCGCGCTGTTTCACCTCAGTTCTAAGTATGAATGTGTGTTTGCATGCATGCTGCCAACAGTGGCTGTTATTTTCGCGTTGATTGCTGCCATTTCACCAATAGTGGCGACTGCTTGACTGCACTTTGACGTGCAGGCTGCTAATGGTGCCTTTCAAGCGTGCCCTCGACTACTGCTATTAATAGTTACCCGAATGAGTGTTTTGGGCCTCACTAAGCTAATGATGTTTGATAATTGCCCTGTTATTTACATTACTTTCCTGGGCCAGGTAACCAAAATGAATGCGACCTCATGAATGTGCTTTTGCATGCGAACTGCTAAAGTGGTGGTCAATTTCGCATTCATTACTGCTGTTTCAACTACAATGGCTACGATATGGCTGCGCTTTGAAGTGCAGATGCTAAAGGTGCCTTTGAAGCGTGCCCCGACCACTGTTATTTCATAACAGGGCCCATCATGCTCGTAGGTGGCTGCCCACAAGAGTATTTTGGGCCTTCTGGCATTGGCATTATTCATCTCAACGGGCTGGAAAAAACAATAGGGGCAGCATAGCAGTCTGAACGCCAAAGCACATTGTGATTTGCGTTCAGACTGCTAAGAGTGGTTGTCACTTTCACGTTGACTACTGCTTTTCGGGTGAAGCTGGACAGTGGCTGCCCGAATGAGCATTTTGGGCCCCACATAGTTATCAGGTTTAATAACTCTATTTGCATTCAGATTTTCCAGGATTTCAGCACGTTTCCATACCAATTCTTATATTGAGCACGATCTGTGCAGGACGTTGCTTTTTCAGAATTGGGCTTCCATTAAAAGAAACATGTCACCAAATCAACTGCTTATTTATTTGAGAGGTCACAGGAGAACGCTTGGCTGCTGCGAACCCACCGGCAAAATTTTGGTAGCCCTAATAAGGGCTGTTCTTTTGTTAATAAGAAGCTGTTATGCTTCATCGAGTGGCTCAATGCCGGACAGCTCGCAGTCGCAGTCGCTTTCTTCACTGCCATTTTCACCCACTTGGATGATGATGGGTTGTATGCGGTCACTTCCTGACTTATCACGCCTGAACTTTGCCTCCAGGTCCACCACGTGGCGAATGTTCTTCCTCCAGTTTTCTGCCTTTACGTATTTGATTTTTTCCCTCAAGACGTCTTCGACCGTAGACAGCTTGAAGTCTCTGTTGTCCGCAGTGATTCCGTTTTTCACCTTTGCCCACAGGAGCTCGATAGGATTAAATTCGCAGTGGTAGGGTGGCAGCCTGAGTACAATGCAACTAGCCCTTTCAGCAGCATTTTCTACTATGTAGCTCAGAAAGCGTGGCTTTACAGATGCTACCAACTCAAGCAGCTGCTTTCTAACCATCCTTTCGCTGTAGGTGATGTTTTTGCTTTTGAGCCACTCCTGTATTTTTTCCTTCTTCCAAGCTGTCATTGGCAATTTCTCTCCTCTCCGGGAATGGCGAGGTGCATTGTTGAAAACAATGACGCTACCAGCACGCAACCCAGTCAAAAATTCCATCAAGCTACTGGCTTACATGTCTGATGGCTATACGTAATTTTGGACCTTGAAGGTCTACCAGTCTGATGGTCTACCGGTCTGATGGTCTATCGGTCTCTACCAGTCTATCGGTCTCTACCAGTCTATCGGTCTCTACCAGTCTATCGGTCTCTACCAGTCTATCGTTCCCTACTAGCTTATCGGTTAATGGCAGAAATGCATGATTGCATCAATTTTAAGACGTATTGGCACAGCTGCTACGCAGGCTGAAGGACTAACATTTTTGTTGTGTCTCAACCAGCTTGTATGCCAGTCAGTAGGCAGGCATGTGCGCATTCTACACTCCATTTTTAACAGGACAAACAAAATTGAGGAAACTGAAGCTTTATTTGCACTCGACATGAGCAGTTAGGTTTTGTTGTTGCATTGACGAAATTGGTGCAAAACCAACTGTCTTGAAGAAAATTCTGGAACAGCCTCCCCTTTTGAAGCAGATGGGAAGAGAAAAAACATGAAATGCCGAATATACTGTCTTAATGGAAAATATACATGATGATGATGTGTTGTGTTTTGTGGCGCAAGGGCCAGGTTTGGCCAAAGAGCGCCATGACACGTGGTAATGTTGAAGATGTATTATGGAAGATGTGACTTGGCTGTAAAGTGGCCTAAAAATATTCGCTGTAAAGTGCGTAAAATGTTCGTGCTATAAAATTATGGCGATGACTTATGACAAATACTATAGATTAAAATCCATCGTAGAAGAATGATGCAAATTATAAAATATATAAGATCGTAAAATTACTTGCAGCACTGCTGCCTCGACAGAGCCCTTGAACGACAAGGGCCTACAGGCGCGTGCTATACGAAAGACCTATCACAGCGGCATCCTCTGAAGAGAGGACCCGCTACGAACATGTGGGGCTAAAGATATGCAGGACAACATCTCTCAGAAAACTTAGGACTGCGTTGGCGTCAAATAAAGGTTCTGGGCCGAGTAGCATTACGGGATGTAGGGGGATGTGCTGCCGATATGCTAGGGAAAAATGTTTCCTTCTTTCAGATTCGGCTGCCCGACACTCCAGGAGAACGTGGAGGACGGTCAGCCTCTCCCCGCATCTGCCACAGGTTGGAGGATCATTTCCAGTGAGTAGAAAGTTATGCGTGCCAAACGTGTGTCCTATTCTGAGGCGACAGAATAGGACATCTGTTCGCCGTGATTTTGTTACGGAGGGCCAAGAACCTAACTGTGGCTTTATTACATGTAGTTTATTATTTACTTCTGCGTCCCACATACGTTGCCAGTGGTTTCGCAGTTTTTTTCTTAAGAAAGGCTTCAGGTCTGTGACAGGGACCGAAGCAGTAGGACAAACTGCATGCAATGAAATGGATGTGGCCATCTGGTCCGCTAGTACGTTTCCCTCAATGCCCCTATGTCCAGGCACCCAGCATATAATCACATGTTGGTTAGCTATATATGCTTTACACAGTACGGAGTAGAGCTCATTAATTACAGGGTTTTTGTGGCTACAGAAAGACATCAAGGCCTTCACAACACTAAGGGAGTCCGTATATATAACTGATTTCTGGAGTTTTGATTTATTTATATGCTTTGCGACCGACAGCAGTGCGTAAGCCTCAGCCGTAAAGATACTAGTTTCCGGATGCAGTACATCGGTTTCCGAGAAGGATGGACCGACGGCTGCATAGGACACCCCGTCGTGTGACTTCGATGCGTCTGTGTAGAACTCCGTGCAGGAGTATTTGTGCTGGAGTTCCCGGAAATGCATTTGGATTTCAATCTCTGGAGCGTGTTTTGTAACTTGCATGAAGGATATATCGCATTGTATCAGCTGCCACTCCCAAGGAGGTAGCAGCTTGGCTGGATGCATTGGGCGGAGCTCGAGGATTGGGACACGCATTTCGTCACTAAGCTCCCTCACACGCAGCGAGAAAGGCTGTCTTACGGAGGGACGATTATGAAAGAGTGTAGCATATGTCATATCGTTAACGGTATTGAAACATGGATGTTGAGGGTTAGAGTGGACTTTCAGGAAATATGTTTGGCTGATGTATGTTCTCTGCAGATGAAGTGACCACTCATTTGATTCTGCATATAAGCTTTCAATAGGACTTGTTCTGAAAGCTCCAGTGGCCAGTCGGATTCCTAGATGGTGGACCGGATCTAGCATCTTTAGCGCGCTCGGGGCTGCAGAATGATAGATCACGGCACCGTAATCCAACCGTGATCGGATGAGGCTCTTGTAAAGATTCATTAAACATTTCCTGTCGCTGCCCCATGTTGTGTGGGATAATACTTTGAGTAAGTTCATTGTTTTTAAGCATTTAACCTTGAGGTACTTTATGTGTGGAATAAACGTTAATTTCGAATCAAGTATGATGCCTAAAAACTTGTGTTCTTTGTTCACAGGAATTCGCTGACCATACATTTCGATACTGGGTTCTGCAATGAGCCCTCTCTTTCTTGTGAAAAGCACACAAGAACTTTTGTTGGGGTTAACTTTAAATCCGTTTTCTTCTGCCCATTTGGACACTTTGTTCAAGCCCTGTTGAACTTGCCTCTCACATACAGTAAGGTTGCAGGATTTGAACCCTATCTGTATGTCGTCTACATAAACAGAATAAAAAATGGCTGGCGGTAATGAAGCACGAAGGGTGTTCATTTTCACGATGAAGAGCGTGCAGCTAAGTACACCTCCTTGAGGTACACCAGTTTCCTGTATAAAAGGTCGCGACAATACATTGCCGACTTTCACGCGGAATGTACGGTTGGACAAATAGCTTTCTATTAGGACGAGCATATTGCCACGGATGCCACTTCCCGACAAGTCCCTCAAGATTCCATAGCGCCACGTAGTGTCGTACGCCTTCTCCATATCGAGGAATACGGATAAGAAATATTGTTTATGTAGAAAGGCGTCGCGAATGTTTCCCTCAATGCGCACAAGGTGATCGGTTGTGGACCGCCCTTTTCTGAAGCCACACTGAAAGGGATCGAGCATATTGTTGAGTTCCAGGAAATGTACAAGTCTACGGTTAATCATTTTTTCAAAAAGCTTACAAAGACAATTTGTCAGAGCTATCGGACGGTAACTTGCCGCCAAGGAAGGGTCTTTACCCTGCTTAAGAACAGGGACCACAATCGCTTCTTTCCATGTGGATGGGAGGTATCCCGTAGCCCAAATAGCGTTGAAAAGCGTGAGTAGTGTAAGTTGGGTGTCAGTGTGTAAGTTTCTGATCATTTCGTACATGACTCTATCAGGTCCCGGTGCAGAGCTTTTGCATGTGGTCAAAGCAGCTCTCAACTCTGCAATACTGAACGGCCGGTTATAAGGTTCATTCTGTCTGGATTTTCGTATTATTGGCTTACATTCTTCTATTTGTTTGTATTTCAAAAAGGATTGCGAATAATGGTTTGAACTCGACACGCTCTCAAAGTGTTCTCCAAGTGTGTCTGCCTGATCTTTCAGTGTTTCACCTTGTGTGTTCACCAAAGGAAGTGAATATGTTTGTCGCCCTTTTATCCTATTAACCCTGTTCCAGACTTTGGCCTGATCTGTATAGGAGTTGATACTAGATAAAAACTTCTGCCAACTCTCTCTTCTGGCTTGTCGGTGTGTTCGCCTGCCTTGGGATTTTACTTTTTTAAAATTGATAAGATTCTCCGCAGTGGGGGAGGCGCGTAGCATCCCCCACGCTTTGTTTTGTTTCTTACGAGTGATCCTACAATCGTCATTCCACCACGGGACACGCCGTTTGCATGCCAATCCATTTACTTGTGATATACATTTAGTTGCGGCGTCTATTATAAAGGCTGTAAAATATTCCACGGCAGCCTCAATTCCTAACGAGGACATGTCATCCCATGATATAGTAGTTAAGTTTCGGAATTTCTCCCAGTCTGCTGTCTCAGTCTTCCACCTAGGAGCCTGTGGTGGATATTCGTCTTCTTTAAGTGTTCTTAATAGTACGGGGAAGTGGTCGCTTCCGTAAGGATCGTTCGTAACTTCCCATTCTAGTTCAGGCAGTATGGACGGAGAAACTATGCTCAGATCAATTGAAGAAAAGGTATTGTTTGCAACACAGTAATATGTGGGTTTCTTCTTATTCAGAAGGCACGCACCAGAAGAGAAAAGGAACTGTTCAACAAGACGACCTCGCGCATCTATACGAGAGTCGCCCCACAGGGAGCTGTGCGCATTGAAATCGCCAAGAACAATGTAAGGTTCTGGCAATTGATCAATAAAGGATTGGAATTCATGCTTCGTTAATTTGTAATGTGGGGGTATGTATAGAGAGCTAATCGTGATGAGTTTGTTTAGGAGTACAGCTCGAACCGCCACTGCTTCGAGAGGCGTTTGTAGCTGTAAAAGTTGACATGCAATGCTCTTATGGATAGCAATGGCAACACCGCCCGATGATGCGACAGCATCATCGCGATCTTTGCGAAAAGTAATATGCTGTCGGAGAAAGTTCGCGTGTTTGGATTTTAAGTTGGTTTCTTGTAAACACAGCACCTTGGGATTGTGTTTGTGGATTAGTTCTTGAACATCATCAAGGTTTCTGAGGAGACCTCTGACGTTCCATTGAATTATCTGTGTATCCATGTTGGTAGTAAATAGGTGCTGTGTGTACAGAAACAGAAGTAGTGATTATGGAAAAAACAGATTAGATTACAGAGCCCTTTCGAGGCCCTGTAACGGGGGTTCTGCCCTTTCTGGAGCGTTCGAGCGAGCCTCGTCGCTCCTTAGGCGCTTGGTGCGCCTTGAGGATGGGTGTAGTGTCCATTGCCTCTTGTGAGGCGCCGGACACTTGCTCTTTCGAGCGGGAAGTTACCAGCGAGGGTCCCGCCTTCGAGGGCAAGACCCCTGCGCCCACCAGCCCGGAGGTCGATGGGGCTCCCTGGGGGATTTGGCTGCGCTGGCCGTTGCCAGCGCTGGAAGGGAGCTGGGAGGTTGAGGCAGCCTCGGCTGCGCCCACCTTCGGGGTCGGTGGTCCCCTCTCCTCGGTTGACGGAGCAGCGCTAGCTGCAACCGCCGCGGGGGCAGATGGCTTAGCTGCCGACTCACTGATTGAGGGTCGGACAGCCGCCGGAGGCCGTTGTGACGCTGCCCCCTGACGCGCCACTTCGGCAAAGGTTTTCTTTGGCAGGTATGCTACCCGCCTTCGTGCCTCTTTGAACGATATATTCTCTTTCACTTTGATGGTTACTATTTCTTTTTCCTTCTTCCAGGAGGGGCACGACCGCGAGTACGCGGCGTGCTCCCCATCACAGTTTACACAGTGGGGAGCGTTCTCACACGTTTCAGTGGTGTGTTCTTGGGCACTACATTTAGCACAAGTTTGGCGGCCTCGGCAACTCTGCGAACTGTGACCGAAGCGCTGGCACTTGAAACAGCGGAGTGGGTTTGGCACGTACGGCCTGACACGGAGCTTGATGTACCCGGCCTCCACAGACTCGGGCAGAATACTTGAACCGAATGTGAGTATTAGGTGCTTCGTTTGAATTTCTTTGCCATCCCTTCTCATCTTAATTCTTCTGACATTGACTACGTTCTGCTCACTTAAGCCCTCCAAGAGCTCAGCCTCTGTCAGCTGGAGCAAATCGTCATCAGAGACAACGCCGCGGGTGGTGTTCAGAGTGCGGTGTGGAGTTATTGACAGTGGAACATCCCCAAATGACACTAGACTGGGCAACTTTTCGTATTGTTTCTTATCATGCAGTTCTAACAGGAGATCACCACTTGCCAGCCTTGATACCTTGTAGCCTGGACCAAGGGCATCAGTTAAGGACTTGGAAACTAGAAAAGGGGAGATATTTCGGACTTGTTTATCGGATTTTTCAGAGTGGATGACATGGTACCGTGGGAAGTTCGGTCTTTGACGACCAAAGAACTGAAATACATCTTCGGTGCGCCCTCTTTTTTGAGGGCGATCAGGAATTGAAGGGAAGGAACTTGCCATAGAAAAATGTAGTTTTCGGCAATAACGCCAGCCACCCACCATGGAGCCCTACGAGGGGACGCTACGGGGACTGTATGAACAGGTCCCGTAAACGCCAGCTGTACGTCATCACTATAACCAAATATGAAATAACCTAGGTTGGCTATTCACACAAGGTTAACCCTTGCTGCCTGGAAAAATTGGAAGTAAGCGGAAGCTAGGAGAAGACAGGAAAGATGGAAAGTGCGAAAAAGACGAAGGCTGGAGGGAGAGAGAGACAGGAAAAGGCAACTACCGATTTCCCCCGGGTGGGTCAGTCCGGGGGTGCCGTCTACGTGAAGCAGAGGCCAAAGGGGTGTGTTGCCTCCGCCGGGGGGCCTTAAAGGTCCGAACACCCAGCATCGGCTCAACCCCCAGGATCCCCTTTTCCCCGGACACGGCTGAGCCGCGCACGGCTACACGCGGGAGGGTACAACCCTCGTGTGCTCGGGTACGTGGTGTCGCAACACACCAAACGCCTGCTGACGCAGACGCCCCTGCGGGGGGAAAATATACACCATTCATATTTTACAGCAAGGGTACTTTTGTAGAAATGTAGGGAAAAAAAAAAAAAAAAAAAAAAAAAAAAAAAAAAACATTATATGTGGGCAAGAATACAGGCTTACAGTATTAGAGATAATTAAAATGACAAAATTGTACTAAATGCTTTATCATAAATGAGTCGCAGTCATTCAATAACAACAAAGTGACCTGAAAAAGTGCCGCATTAACTGCTGTTAAAGATTCTTCCTGTACTAACCGAAGACAGCATGAATGGAATGAAGCTTTCATTCTGCTTTCTTTGGCACAGGCTCGGTGAAATGTTCCGCTAAAATGCTGTATTGTAGCAGGGTGACAGCACAGAGGACTGCTCTTGCTGCAAATATCTTACCACTATGATTATTATATAAGTACTTTGTTGTCATAGCAAGAATGCCTGAGGATGCAGAAAACAAAAAATAACTGACCAGAATATATTATTACTGGATCAATGAACAAAGGCATGCACTTTACAGCTAACACAGAAGCCAGACTAGATTTCAAAGCTATATAGCATAACCACTGTCACATAACAAATAGGGCTGTACTATATATACAGCAGCCGACTTTAACAACGGTGCTGCAGACAACAGAGGGGACCACAAAAACATATAGTCAGGCCGCCTGGAAAAAAACTTGTTAACAGGGCGGTTCAGTAATTGCCACCTGCTTGCTCAAATATAGCCAGCCTTTCCGAGGTACTTTATTCCTGTTTAGGAACCTCTATATCACAGCAAGGTTTGGGTACGGGCTAGTTCGTATTCAATGGTATCAATCATCACTTACAGCGCCTACATAGACGAGGTCCCTCGTCTATGTATGCGCTGTAAGTGATGATTCTATATCACAATCAGTTGTGACCAGTCAGAAGAGATGCAACAGTATCCTTCGGCAATAAATAAATAAATAAATAAATAAATAAATAAATAAATAAATAAAAATGAATAAATCCTCCCACAGTTGCATTTACCACCCCTCTGGTTGGTGCAACTTTAGCACAGTCCGTTTTATTTGTAGAACAGATGTAACAGTTGCAACAAAACAGCACAGACAGAAGAGTAAAAGGGCAAGAACAAAACAAGGACACAATGGGTAACACACACTTATGCTTGAGTGTGTCCCATCCTACGTCATCTTGATGGTGCTCTATACTCTTTCTGGGTGACATGCAACTGGAGGGTCAAAGGCAACAAAATTGCACATCACAGCCTTCATGTTCAGCACTGTAGCGTCTGTCACACTCCCGAGACAATAGCTCAAGTACTTTGTGTGTGCCCTCACTAAGTGGGCGAATGAAGAACACTTAACTCTAGTGTTGACTGCTTGGACTATCGCCCCTTTTAGGAAGAAAAGATTCTGCGCACGTGGTGAAGAGTTGACTGTGCCCAACGTGCCATAAAGTCTCTTGAACTTTCTACATGAGACTGGTTTAGACGATCGCCTCTAGAACCTGCGAGACATGCAGACAGTGCAAAATGGGTTTGCATGATAACTTATTGTGTGGACAAGATTACTCTTGCGTGTATTGCATCTACAGTACGCCTCCGCATATTGGATGTGTATATAGTAGCTCATTGTACCATAACAATCACCCGCCACCTACCCTTCCCTGTATTTACTATTTCCGCTTTCCCCAGGGAAGATAGCAGGCTAGAGACAAGCTCTCCAGGCCAACCTCTTCTCCTTTCGCTTCATTAAAATCTACTCTTCCCAGATGTCACATCAATGCATACTCTCATGCCATGGAGGAACGTGAAGGCTCCGACTGATAGATTTATTGAACACCTTAATGTCCGTGGCTGATACACACAATTCAGCGCCGCTGCACGTCACCAAGCTTTTGTGACAAATGCTTGCGGACCATTTTCATTCGCTTGTCCGCCACCTCCTTTGTCACGTCGCCCATGTAGATAGCAAGCATCGCTGCATAGAAAGTGAAACTATTAACCTCATAAAGAAAACACAGAACTAAGCACAGTTCTTTATTACTCCATGGGCACATTCAGAAGTCACTGAAGCAAAGTATGTAGGCAAAGACAAATTTAGTTTGCGAAGGAAGCCACTACTGCTTGTGAACGCATGAATTAATTTCCTTAAAAAAATAAGTGCGCTATTATTGTTCTGCACAGTCGTGTGTAACAGTGGTGTGCTTGATTACTTCATATTTCATATGAAGCTATGAAGCATCCATGTATAAAAGCTGTTACACCTACTGCTAGTGAGATACTATCGACATGAAATGACGAACGGAGCTCCTAACTGAAGGTAAAGTCTGCGCCCATGCAATCGACACCATTGACGTGCACATACTTCCGGTTTGACCGTCCCACACAATGATGTTCCCTCTATACTGCAATATTTTAGTTTCTGTTCTGGTTCTCTTTTATTTGAAAGCGAAAGGTTATGGCGGAGTAATGACGACAGTGCAAACTGTACCACTGCGTTTCATTTGACACCAATAGCATATACGGTTTCACCGCAATGGGCAATAATACTCACCCTGTACTTTGATATTTTAGCTTCTGTTTTCTTCAATTTTTCTTCTGTCACATTCAAATAAAAGAGAGCCAGAACAGAAACGAAAAGGGGGAGCATCATCATGTAGTATATTCAAACCGCATGAGCACGCCTGCCGATGGTGATGATTGGACGGTCCACCCTAAACCTTCAGTTATGCTCTCCGCTGTTCACGTTTTATTTGATGCCGATAGTACCACATTTTGCTCCATATGACTTGCAATGCATGAGCACTGTTAACACCTGACCATAATGAGCATCTTCGTATACCTACAGTGATGACAAATAAAGATATGGCTAACTATCCGAGTGCAGCAAGTTGCTGCACTAACTTCAGTAATGCACCGGTGATTGCAGCTTGCGTTCTTGTGCAAAATTGTAGTGAGAAATCTAGTGCAGTAAAACCTCGTTAAACTGTACCCGCTTAAACAGTAGTTTCGTTTTAAAAGTAGTACAGTCAAATTGCCGACTCAGTGCCCATTGAAAATGTTTTGTATCCGCATAGACCGTACCAGCTTATTGCGTGCATATCGGTTAACACGTAGCGTTTCCACTTTTCATCGCACAATCACAGCAGTGCGTGGTCTCCATTGGGCAGCCCGGCAGAACAAGCCTCAGAAATCAGAACGGCCTCTAAGCATCCTGTGCGTTTGCGCGTGAAGCCACATCATCATTTCGGCGCCACGCTAGAGAGCATTGTGGCATCGTGCAATGAAGGACTCGCGTCATACTGAAGCTCGGATAAAAAAGACTCCGAGTGCTCAGCATAGAAGAAAAAATAGGCATCGTTCGTGCTATCGAACGTGATACGAAGAAGTCGGTGCTGGCACACGACAAGGATCTACTGTTGGCTACGGTGCGTGGCATTTAGAATGCGAAGTTGCTAGGCAGGGCTGCTGCGACCGCGAAGAGATGTCGGCTACAAGGTTCGACTTTTCGCCATTGTTGCCTCTGTTGTTGCCAAAGTGTCAACCAGCGACAGTGACGAAGACATGAAAAGCGACAGCACGGACGATTCAGGCCCGACACTGGCAGAAGCTGCGCGTTACGTCAGCCTCATCAATGCAATCGCCGCGATGAGAACAGCACCCGGCAATGAGAAAGGCGCCCCGCGACTTTTGCAGCGCTACCGCCTGCATGCACGGAGAACATGCAATGTCAATGAGAAGTTTGTCATGCGAGTGCTTGGCGAGAAGAGGGGGCTGGCTGAAAAGCTGGCTCGCAGCTTCAGTAACACCAGTGAACACTTTTGATCACGATCAAGCCCGATGCGGATAAGAATTCTCGACTGCGATTGGCTGCCTCACGCATCTTGCGCAAATGAGCAAATTATGAGTCAGCCGACGACAGGCCGCAGTTGTTGCTGCTAGGCCGCCACGGCATCAAACGAAAGTAACACTTTTGTTGCGCAAAGTGAATAAATACTGCTTGTTCTTTCCCCCTTTCATCGCACTCTCTCAGAGTTCAGTTTTTGACAGGTAAGTGGGCGACCTAATGCTATCTCGGTTAAGCAGTACTGCTGTTTAGTAAGTACTTTTCCCGAGCTCCGGCCAACTACGGTTTAACGAGGTTTCACTAAGAGCAAAATATGGCAAACAGTTGCCTGACAAGTATAGTGAAAGCTCATTAATTCGAACTTCAATAATTCGAATTTATGGATAATTCGAACTGTACGATTTTGTCTGGTCAAGCTCCCCAGAAGTCTGTGTATAAAAAAGCCCATTAATTCAAGCGCGAGAAGGTTCCGCCACGGATAATTCCAACTACGCGCCACCGTGCCGGCGACATGGCGCCTGGCACACTGCCAGAGAAGCGCACCTACTGCATACACACAAGACTGCATCGCCTCCGGAACAAAGAGAACGGCGAGAGAAAGCAAAATCGGCAAAAGATCTAAGCGGCGCGGGGTCAGCCAGAAGGCAGCAGCGGCTGCCTCCTCTCCGTTCTACGTTGACCGCCCAGATCCCGTCCCTCCCGGTGGACTACGCGGCCAACAGAAAGGCATAGATGACGGGGGAACTGTTCGGACAGTGGCTAGCGAAGATGGACAAAAAGTTTGAGCGTTGTGGACGGAAAGTCCTCCTGCTCGTTGACAATTGTTGGGCTCATAAGGTCAACATTGAGACGAAGGCCATTGAGCTAGCCTTCCTTCCACCTAACACTACAGCGGCGCTGCAGCCCATGGACCAAGGTATCATTCACAATTTTAAATCATTTTACCGGCGCCATCTATTGGAGCAAATTATTTTGTGCAATAATTATCAGGTGACGCTCCTAAGTGCGCTACACATGCATGTGCGTGTTTGGGAGCAAGTAACTGCAGTTACGATAGCAACTTGCTATCGCCACTGTGCCTTCGGCGCACAAGCTCTACAAGGAGGAAACCAGCCGCCTGCGCCCGAAGACGGCGTCACCGCTCCCATGGCGGACGTTTTGGACAACATCTCCTTTGCTGACTTTGTCGACGTGGATGAGATGATGATGATGATGTGTGGTGTTTTGTGGCGCAAGGGCCAGGTTTGGCCGAAGAGCGCCATGACAAATGGTGGTGTTAACGATGTAGTATGGAAGATGTGACTTGTCTGTAAAGTGGCCTAAAAATAGTCGCTGTAAAGTGCGTAAAATCTACGTGCTATAAAATTATGGCGATGACTAATGACGAAGACTGTGAAGATTAAAATCCATCGTAAATGAATGATGCATTGTTTAAAATATGCGAGACGTTAAATTGCTTACAGCACTACTGCCTCGCCAGAGCCCTTCAACCACAAGGGCCTAGAGGCATGTGCTATTCAAAATAATTATCGCAGCGGCATCCTCTGGAGAGAGGAAGCGCTACGAACGTGTGGGGCTAATAACATGCAACACATCTTTCAAAAAACCTAAGATGGCGTTGGTGTCAAAGAGTGGTTCTGGACCAAGTAACATAACAGGATGAAGGGGGATGTGGTGCCTGTATGCTAAGAGAAAATGTTTTTTTTCTTTCGGGTTCGGCTTCCCGACACTCCAGTAGGACGTGGCGGACGGTCAGCCTCTCCCCTCATCTACCACAGGTTGGAGGCTCGTTTCCCGTGAGTAAGAAGTTATGTGTGCCAAAAGTGTGTCCAATTCTTAGACGGCAGAATAGGACATCTGCCCGGCGGGATTTTGTTACAGGAGGCCAGAAACCTAATTGTGGCTTTATTACATGCAGTTTATTATTTGTTTCCATGTCCCACGAGCGTTGCCAGTAGTTCCGCAGTTTTCTGCGCAAGTAGGGCCTCAGATCTGTGACAGGGACTGCTGCGGTAGGATTTACAGAATACGATGCAATTGATGTGGCCATCTGGTCCGCCAGAACATTGCCTTCGATGCCCCTGTGACCGGGAAACCAGCATATGATGACATGCTGGTTACATATATACGTTTTACATAGGACGGAATAGAGTTCGTTGATGACTGGGTTTTTGTGCTTAGAAAATGACATTAAGGCCTTCACAGCACTTAGGGAGTCCGTATATATAACTGATTTCTCGAGTTTTGATTTCTTTATATACCTTACAGCCGACAGCAGTGCGTAGGCCTCAGCCGCAAAGATGCTTGTTTCCGGATGCAGTACATCGGATTCCGAGAAGGATGGGCCGACGGCTGCATAGGACACCCCCTCGCGTGACTTCGATGCGTCTTTGTAGAACTCCGCGCAGGAGTGTTTGTATTGGAGTTCCCGGAAATGCATTTGTAGTTCAATCTCTGGAGCGTGTTTTGTGACTTGCATGAAACATATATCGCATTGTATCATCTGCCACTCCCAAGGAGGTAGCAGCTTAGCTGGAGGCATTAGGCGAAGCTCCAGGAGTAGAACATGCATTTCATGACTAAGCTCCTTAACACGCAGCGAGAAAGGCTGTCTTATGGAGGGACGATTATGAAAGAGTGTAGCATATATCATGTCATTAACGGTATTATAACACGGATGTTGAGGATTAGAGTGCACTTTCAAAAAATATGTGTGGCTGATGTATGTTCTCTGGAGATGAAGTGACCACTCGTTCGATTCTGCGTATAAACTTTCAACGGGACTTGTCCTGAAAGCGCCCGTGGCTAAGCGGATACCTAGATGGTGGACAGGGTCTAGCATCTTTAACGCACTCGGGGCGGCAGAATGATAGACCACGGCGCCATAGTCTAATCGTGATCGAATGAGGCTTTTATAGAGTTTCATTAAACAATTCCTGTCACTACCCCATCTAGTCTGGGATAGGAGTTTCATTATGTTCATCGTTTTTAGACATCTTTCTTTAAGATGTTTTATGTGGGAAACGAAAGTGAGTCTGTGGTCAAGTGTAACACCTAGAAATTTGTGCTCTTTGTTTACGGGTATTTGTTGTCCACCCAGTTCTAAGCTAGGATCTGGGATCATTCCTCTCTTTCTTGTAAAAACAACGCAAGAGCTTTTGTTAGGATTGATCTTCAATCCATTCTTGTCTACCCACATCGACACTTTGTTCAGGCCATGCTGTACCTGTCTCTCGCACACTGCGAGGTTACAGGATTTGAAAGCTATTTGTATGTCGTCCACGTAGACAGAATAAAAGATTGCCGGTGGTAATGAAGCGCGAAGCGTGTTCATATTCACGATGAAGAGTGTGCAGCTGAGCACGCCTCCTTGCGGTACACCCGTTTCTTGCGTAAAAGGACGCGAAAGTACGTTACCGACTTTTACGCGAAAAGTACGACTGGACAAATAGCTTTTTATTATGTTTAGCATGTTACCGTGAATGCCCATTTCTGACAAATCTCTTAAGATTCCGTTGCGCCATGCTGTATCGTACGCCTTCTCCATATCAAGGAATATCGATAAGAAAAACTGTTTGTGTACAAACGCGTCACGAATATGTCCTTCAATACGTACAAGATGGTCAGTTGTGGAGCGCCCTTCTCGGAAGCCACACTGATACGGGTCAAGCATTTTGCTCATTTCAAGGAAATGGATGAGTCACCGATTAATCATTTTTTCAAATACCTTACAAAGGCAACTCGTGAGGGCGATCGGGCGGTAACTTGCCACTAAGGAAGGATCTTTGGCTTGTTTCAAAACAGGAACCACAATGGTTTCTTTCCATGCAGTTGGGAGACATCCTGCAGCCCAAATGGTGTTGAAAAGTGTGAGTAATGTAACTTGGGTGTTATTGTGTAGGTTTTTGATCATTTCATACATGATTCTGTCATCTCCCGGTGCAGAGCTCTTGCATGAGCTCAAGGTAGCTCTCAACTCGGCAATACTGAAAGGGCAGTTGTACGATTCATTCTGTAGACATTTTCTTTTGAGTGGCTTACATTCTTCAATTTGCTTATATTTCAGAAAGGATTCCGAATAATGTTTTGAACTTGACACACTCTCAAAGTGCTCCCCAAGTGAGTCTGCCTGATGTTGCAGCGTATCACCCTGTGTGTTTACCAGAGGGAGTGAATATGTTTGTCTCCCTCTAATTCTATTTACGCGGTTCCAGACTTTCGCCTCATCTGTAAACGAGTTGATGTTCGATAAAAACTTTTGCCAACTATCTCTTCTGGCCTGTCGGCGGGTTCTCCTGCCTTCAGACTTAACTTTCTTAAAGTTAACAAGGTTCTCTGCAGTGGGCGAAGCGCGTAGCAACCCCCACGCTTTTTGATTCCTACGTGCGACTCTACATTCATCGTTCCACCACGGGACATGCCGTTTGCATGCCGAGCCACTTACTTCACGTATGCATTTAGATGCGGCATCTATAATGAAAGCTGTAAAGTAATCCACAGCAGCATCTATTTCTAATGAGGACATGTCATCCCATGATATGCTAGTTAAGGTTCCGAATTTCTCCCAGTCAGCTGTATCGATTTTCCACCTAGGAGCCTGTGGTACATTCGTTTTCTTTGTATGTTCTTAGTAGTATAGGGAAGTGGTGGCTCCCGTAAGGATTGTCGTTAACTTCCCATTCAAGTTCAGACAGTAGTGACGGGGAGACTAGGCTAAGATCTATTGAAGAAAATGTTCTGTTTGCAAGAGAATAGTATGTCGCTTCCTTCTTATTCAGTAGCCAAGCACCAGAAGAGAAAAGGAACTGTTCAACAAGACGTCCTCGCGCATTTATACGAGGGTCGCCCCACAGGTAGTTGTGTGCATTGAAGTCACCAAGAACCAGATAAGGTTCTGGCAATTCATCTATAAAGGATTGAAATTCATGTTTAGTTAATTTGTGATGTGGGGGTATATAAAGCGAGCAAATAGTGGTGAGTTTGTTTAGCAGAACAGCTCGCACCGCCACTGCCTCAAGGGGCGTTCGTAGCTGTAAAGGTTGACATGCTATACTTTTATGAGTGAGAATCGCCACACCACCCGATGATGCGACGGCATCATCGCGATTTTTGCGAAACTTAACATACGTACGGAGAAAGTTTGTGTGTTTGGATTTTAAGTGTGCTTCCTGTAAACACAGCACTTTTGGATTATGTTTGTGGATGAGTTCTTGCAAATCATCAAGGTTTCTAAGAAGACCTCGGACATTCCACTGAATTATTTGTGTATTCATTTTTAAAGTGAATTGGTGCTGTGTTTACGGAAACGAAAGTGATGCCTTAGATTACAGAGCTCTTTCGAGGCCCTGTAACCGGGGTTTTGCTTTTTCTGGAGCCTTCGAGGGAGCCTCGCCGCTCCTTAGGCGCTTGGTGCGCCTTGAGGGTTGGTGTAGTGTCCATTGCCTCTAGTGAGGCGCCGGACACGTGCTCTTGCGAGCGAGATGTCAGGGAGGGTGCCGCCTTGGAAGGCAAGACCCCTGCGCCCACGAGCCCGGAGGTTGATGGGGCACCCTGAGGAATTTGGGTGCGCCGGCTGTTGCCAGCGCTAGAAGGGGCGGGGGAGGGTGAGGCAGCCTCGGCTACTCCCACCTTCGGGGTCGGTGGCCCCGTCTGCTGGGTAGACGGAGCAGCGCTAGCTGCAACCGCCGCGGGGGCAGATGGCGTAACTGCCGACTCACGGCTTGTGGGTCGGACAGCCGCCGGAGGCCGTTGTGACGCTGCCCCCTGACGCGCCACTTCGGCAAAGCTGGCCTTAGGAAGTTATGCAACCCGCCTGCGTGCCTCTTTGAATGATATATTTTCTTTTACTTTGATTGTTACTATTTCTTTTTCTTTCTTCCAAGACGGGCATGACCGCGAGTATGCGGCAAGCTCGCCATCACAATTTACACAGTGGAAAGCATTCTCACAAGCTTCATAGGAGTGTTCGTGCGCGCTGCATTTCGCACAAGTTTAGCGGCCTCGGCAGCTCTGCGAACTGTGGCCAAAACGCTGGCACTTGAAACATCGGAGGGGATTTGGCACGTATGGTCTTACACGGAGCTTGATGTACCCGGCCTCGATTGACTCGGGCAAGACACTTGAATTGAAGGTGAGTATTAGATGTTTGGTCGCAAGTTCTTTACCATCTCGCCTCATCTTGATTCTTTTGACATTTATAACATTTTGTTCACTGAAGCCCTCCAAGAGCTCAGCCTCAGTGAGCTCCAGCAAATCATCGTCCGGGACAACGCCGCGAGAGGTATTCATCGTGCGGTGCGGGGTTACTACTATTTGGGTCTCCCCAAATGATACTAGCTGAGGCAGTTTCTCAAATTGCTTCTGGTCGCGGAGCTCCAAGAGGAGGTCACCGCTAGCCATCCTCGACACCTTATATCCTGGCCCAAAAACTTCGGTAAGAGACTTAGATACAAGGAACGGGGAGATTGTTCGCACTTGTTTAGCTGGTTTTTCTGCGTGGATGACATGAAAACGAGGAAAATTGTGGACTTGTCGTCCGAAAAACTGAAAAACTTCTTCGGTGCGCCCTCGTTTCTGAGGGCGATCAGGTAGTTTAGGAAAAGCATGTTCCATAAGTAATGTTGCGTTTTCGGCCGCGATGCCGACCACCCACCATGGAGCCCAACAGGGGGACGTGACAGAAGATGATGATGATATGTGGTTTTTAATGGCGCAAGGGCCAGTTATGGCCAAAGAGCGCAATGTCCATGGTAATGAGTGTGCAATGAAATCATGTGTTCGATGAAGTTGGTGTGTTGTGGCTGTAGAGGGGCCTTAAAAATGTTCGCGCTAAAGTGCGCAAAATCTGTACATTAAGATTATGGCGATGTCTTATGACGTGTACTATGAACATTTAAGGTGCATTTAAAAAGAATGATACATTGTGCAAAAATATATATGGTTATAAGATATGCGAGAGCACTATTGCCTCCTTAGAGCCCTTCAAGAACAAGGGCCTGGAGGCATGTGCTATGCAAAACTGTTATCGCAGTGGCATCCTCTGGAGCGAGGATGCTCTACGAATTTAATGGGCATATAACGTGTAGTACGACATCATTTAAATAGTTGAGGATTGCCTTCGTGTCAAAAAGCGGTTCCTTGCCGAGAAACATAGCCGGGTGTAGAGGGATGTTATAATGGTAAGCAAGCGGAAAATGCTTCTTTCTCTCTGTTTCGGCTTCCCGACACTCCAGGAGCACGTGGAGGACGGTAAGCCTCTCACCGCATCTGCCACAGGTTGGAGGTTCACTTTCAGTAAGCAGGTAACTATGGGTGCCAAATGTGTGTCCTATTCTGAGGCGACAGAATAGGACATCTGTTCGCCGAGATTTTGTTGGGGAGGGCCAGAAACCTAACTGGGGCTTTATAACGTGCAGTTTGTTATTCGTTTGCCCGTCCCACGTGCACTGCCAGTGATGTCGCAGTTTATTTCGTAAGAAAGGCCTCAGATCTGTGACAGGCACATCAGCGATAGGGTTAACAGCTTGCGATGTGATTGACGTGGCCATCTCGTCCGCGAGAACGTTACCTTCGATTCCCCTATGGCCAGGGACCCAGCATATTATGATGTTCTGGTTAGATGAGTACGCTTTACACAATACCGAATACAGTTCATTGAATACGGGATTTTTATGTTTGTAGAGTGACATTAGGGCCTTCACGACGCTTAGGGAGTCTGTATAGATCGCTGCTTTTGGAAGTTTTGATCTTCTTATATGCTTCACAGCAGAGAGTAATGCGTAGGCCTCGGCCGTAAAGATGCTTGTTTCCGGATGCAGTACATCGGATTCCGAGAAGGATGGGCCGACGGCTGCATAGGATACCCCGGCATTTGACTTCGAAGCGTCTGTGTAGTACGCTGCGCAGGAGTGTTTGTACTGCAGTTCGAGGAAATGCATTCTAATTTCGGCCTCAGGAGCGTGCTTTGTAATATTTATAAAGGACATGTCACATTGTGTCACCTGCCATTCCCAAGGAGGTAAGAGCTTGGTTAGGTGCTTTAAGCGATGCTCGAGGAGTGGGACACGCATTTCATCGCTAATCTCCTTCACACGCAGCGAGAAAGGCTGTCTTATGGAGGGGCGATTGCTGAAAAGTGTAGCGCACGTCATATCGGTAACGGTATGAAAACATGGATGTTCAGGATTGGAGCGTACTTTAAGGAAATATGTAAAGCTAATGTATGATCTCTGTAGGTGGAGAGACCATTCATTCGATTCGGCATATAAGCTTTGAATCGGGCTTGTTCTGAAAGCGCCCGTGGCTAAGCGGATACCTAGATGGTGAACAGGGTCTAGCATCTTTAGCGCGCTCGGGGCGGCAGAGTTATATACTACAGCACCATAATCCAATCGAGACCGAATTAGGCTCTTGTATAGGTTCATTAAACACTTCCTGTCACTACCCCATGTAGTCTGGGATAGAAGTTTTATTAAGTTCATTGTTTTTAGACATTTTTCTTTCAGATATTTAATGTGTGGAATGAAAGTGAGTCTGTAATCAAGTATAATACCCAGAAATTTGTGCTCTTTGTTGACAGGTATTTGGTGTCCACACAGTTCTAAGGAAGGATCCGGAAACAGGCCTCTCTTTCTTGTAAAAAGAACGCAAGAGCTTTTGTGGGGGTTGATTTTAAATCCGTTTTTGTCTGCCCACTTGGAAATCTTGTTCAAGCCCTGTTGCACCTGTCTCTCGCATACTGAGAGGTTACAGGATTTGAAGCCGATTTGAATGTCGTCAACGTAGACAGAATAAAGAATGGCAGGTGGTAGCGAAGCACGAAGCGAGTTCATCTTCACGATGAAGAGCGTACAACTCAGCACGCCTCCCTGTGGTACACCTGTTTCTTGTGTGAAAGGTCGCGACAATATGTTGCCGATTTTCACTCGGAAGATTCGATTCAACAAATAGCTGTCAATTATTTTCAGCATATTGCCACAGATGCCCATTTCCGACAAGTCTCGCAAGATGCCGTAGCGCCATGTTGTGTCATATGCCTTCTCCATGTCAAGGAATATTGACATGAAAAACTGCTTATGTACAAATGCGTCCCGAATATATCCTTCAATGCGTACAAGGTGATCTGTTGTCGACCGGCCTTCTCTGAAGCCACACTGATAGGGATCAAGTATATTATTGAGTTCAAGGAAGTGTATGAGTCTGCGATTAATCATTTTTTCAAAAACCTTACACAGGCAGCTCGTAAGAGCTATTGGGCGATAGCTTGCCGCCATGGATGGGTCTTTCCCCTGCTTCAAAACAGGGACCACAATTGCTTCTTTCCATGCAGTTGGAAAGTATCCCGCAGCCCAAATAGTGTTGAAAATTTTGAGTAGTGTAACTTCGGTGTCATTGTGTAGGTTTTTGATCATTTCATACATAATTCTGTCAGAACCCGGTGCGGAGCTCTTGCATGATCTCAAGGCAGCTCTGAACTCGGCAATACTAAATGGACAGTTGTATGGTTCATTCTTTCGACATTTTCCTATGAGTGGCTTACATTCTTCTATTTGTTTGTATTTTAGAAAGGATTCCGAATAATTTGTTAGACTTGACACGCTCTCAAAATACTCCCCAAGTGAGTCTGCCTGGTCTTTCAGTGTATCGCCCTGTGTATTTACCAGGGGGAGTGAATATGTTTGGCGCCCTCTAATCCTATTCACCCTGTTCCAGGCTTTGGCCTCATCTCTAAACGAGTTAATACTCGATAAATACTTCTGCCAGCTTTCTCTTCTAGCCTGCCTGCGGGTTCTCCTGCCTTGAGATTTTACTTTCTTAAAGTTAATAAGATTTTCTGCAGTGGGGGAAGCGCGTAGCAACCCCCACGCTTTGTTCTGTTTCTTACGAGCAATCCTACATTCGTCGTTCCACCACGGGACACGCCGTGTGCATGCCAAACCACTTCCTTCAGATATGCATTTAGATGCGGCATCTGTTATGAACGCTGTAAAATACTCCACAGCGGCATCAATTTCTAGAGAAGACATATCAGCCCATGAGATGCTAGATAGATTTCGAAATTTCTCCCAGTCGGCTGTATCTATCTTCCACCTAGGAGCTTGTGGAGGAGATTCATTTCCTTTGGATGTTCTTAGCAGTACGGGGAAGTGATCGCTCCCGTAAGGATTGCTCGTAACTTCCCATTCGAGTTCGGGCAGTATAGACCCGGAAACTATACTAAGATCTATTGACGAAAAGGTTCTGTTTGCAAGAGAGTAATATGTGGGTTCTTTCTTATTTAGAAGGCACGCACCTAAAGAAAAAAGGAACTGTTCAACGAGACGACCTCGCGCGTCTGTACGAGAGTCGCCCCACAGGGAGCTGTGCGCATTGAAATCGCCAAGAACAACATAAGGTTCTGGCAATTCATCTATGAAGGACTGAAATTCAGGTTTGTTTAGTTTGTAATGTGGGGGTATGTAAAGTGAACAAATAGTGATGAGTTTGTTTAGCAGGACAACTCGAACCGCCACTGCTTCGAGGGCCGTTCGTAGCTGCAAACGTTGACACGCTATGCTTTTTTGAATTACAATGGCAACGCCACCCGATGATGCGAGAGCATCATCGCGGTCTTTGCGAAAAGTAACGTGTTGTCGAAGAAAATTTGTGTGTTTTGGTTTTAAGTGTGTTTCCTGTAAACACAGCACTTTTGGATTGTGTTGGTAGATGAGTTCTTGTAGATCATCGAGATTCCTAAGAAGACCTCTGACATTCCATTGAATGATTTGTGTATCCATATTAAAGAAAGAATTGGTGCTGTGTTTACGGAAACGGTGGTGATGTCTTAGGTTACAGAGCTCTTTCGAGGCCCTGTAACGGGAGTTCTGCCCTTTTTGAAGCGTTCGAGGGAGCCTCGCTGCTCCTTAGGCGCTTGGTGCGCCTTGAGGATAGGTGTTGTGTCCATTGCCTCTTGTGAGGCGCCGGACACGTGCTCTTGCGAGCGAGAAGTTACAAGAGAGAGTCCTGCCTTGGAGGGCAAGACCCCTGCGCCCACCAGCCCAGAGGTCGATGGGGCACCCTGCGGGATTTGGCAGCGCCGGCTGTTGCCAGCGCTTGAAGGGGCCGGGGAGGTTGGGACAGCCTCGGCGGCGGCCACCTTCGGCGTCAATGATCCCTCATTCTGGGTTGACGGAGCAGCACTAGCTGCATCCGCCAGGGGGGCGGATGGCGTCACTGCCGCCTCACTGGGTGTGGATCGGGCAGCCGCCGGAGACCGTTGTGGCGCTACCCCCTGACGCGCCACATCGGCAAAGTTGTGCTTTGGCAGGAAAGATACCCGCCTGCGTGCTTCTTTGAAACTTATGTTTTCTTTTACTTTAATCGTAACTATTTCCTTTTCTTTCTTCCAAGATGGGCACGACCGCGAGTATGCAGCGTGCTCGCCTTCACAGTTTACGCAGCGGAGAGAGTTTTCACAAGATTCAGAAGTGTGCTCATTAGCACTGCATTTAGCGCAGGTTTGGCGGCCGCGGCAGCTCTGTGAGCTGTGACCGAAACGCTGACATTTGAAGCAACGCAGGGGATTAGGGATATATGGCCGAACACGGAGCTTGATATACCCGGCCTCGATGGACTCGGGCAGGACACTTGTGCCAAAAGTGAGTATCAGATGTTTGGTCTGTATTTCCTTGTTGTCACGCCTCATCTTAATTCGCTTAACGTTGATCACGTTCTGCTCACTGAAGCCCTCCAACAGCTCAGCCTCAGCCAGCTCCAAGAGATCATCATCGGAGACTACGCCACGGGTGGTATTCATAGTGCGATGCGGGGTTACTGTCACTTTGGCGTCGCCAAATGATACTAGGTTGGGTAGGTTTTCATATTGTTTAAGGTTGCGGAGCTCCAAGAGGAGATCACCGCTTGCCATTCTGGATACTTTGTAACCTGTACTAAGAACTTGGGTCAGAGACTTGGACACGAGAAATGGTGACATTGTTCGTACGGGTTTGTTTGGTGTTTCTGAGTGGACTACGTGGAAGCGAGGAAAAGTTTCATTTTGACGGGAGAAAATTTCTAAAACATCATCGGTGCGCCCCCTCTTCAGGGAGCGATCAGGTAGTGGAGGGAAGGAGCTAGCCATAAAGATATGTGAGATTTCGGCAGTAACGCCAGCCACCCACCATGGAGTCCTACAAGGGGACGCTGCAGCACCTGTGAAACACGGCCTGCAAACGCCAGCTGTACATTACCACTATAACCAAATATGAAATAACCTAGGTTGGCTATTCACACAAGGTTAACCCTTGCTGCCTGGAAAATTGGAAGTAAGCGGAAGCTAGGAGGAGACAGGAAAGATGAAAAGTAAGAGAAAGACGAAGATTGGAGAGAGAGAGAGACAGGAAAAGGCTACTACCGATTTCCCCCGGGTGGGTCAGTCCGGGGGTGCCGTCTATGCGAAGCAGAGGCCAAAGGGGTGTGTTGCCTCCGCCGGGGGGCCTTAAAGGTCCAAACACCCAGCATCAGCTCAACCCCCAGGATCCCCCTTTCCCCAGACACGGCTAAGCCGCGCACGGCTACACGCGGGATGGTCCAACCCTCATGTGCTCGGGTCCGTGGTGTCGCAACACACCAAACGCCTGCTGACGCAGACGCCCCTGCGGGGGACGTGACAGAAGTTCCTGGTAGAGAAACCCTGCCAACGCCAGCCGTACATCGCTGCTATAACCAGATACAGCATAACCAAGGCTGGCTAGCTACACAAGGTTAACCCTTGCCGCCGGGAAACTAGGAAGTGAGGAGAAGTGATGAGAAGACAGGAAAGGTGAAAAAGGCAAGAGAGAAAGACGAAGATTGGAGAGGAGGACAGGAAAAGGCGACTGCCGATTTCCCCCGGGTGGGTCAGTCCGGGGGTGCCGTCTACGTGAAGCAGAGGCCAAAGAGGTGTGTTGCCTCCGCCGGGGGGCCTTAACGGTCCAAACACCCGGCATCGGCTCAACCCCCAGGATCCCCTTTTCCCCGGACACGGCTAAGCCGCGCACGACTACACGCGGGAGGGTCCAACCCTCGTGTGCTCGGGTACGTGGTGTCGCAACACACCAAACGCCTGCTGACGCAGACGCCCCTGCGGGGGACAAACTGAAGCTAAAAATTGTTCAAGAAATAAGGAAATGAAAATTGCACATCACTTCAGGGCCTAAGGGATAAATAAATTCATAAAGCTTGCCTTTAATAAAACCAAGGATGCTGCTCAAGTACATAAACTTCCTGTCCTTTGTGTCCTAATCTTTATAGCCCTCTGAGGCAGCCAATTATGCAGATCCCACACATTGTGGGAATCAATGTTAGGCAAAGCATTACACAGCTAGGTAACTAGCCATCTAGCATATAGGGACACTAACGTAGCGCAAATAGAATAAAGAACACACTGGAGAGCGTAGGCGCCACCCACAACCAATTCATCACAGCCCCTACAAGACTGGAAAAAGAACATGCCAGCAAGACTGCAATAAATCAGGCAGCCATATGGTGAGCAGCCCATGCTGCCCCACCATATGTTCTTTGTATTTTATTTGCTATGCAATGCCATGCCACCTTCCTCAAGTATAAAAGAAAAAAAAACTAGGTTGTAGTGTTTTCAATGCCAAAACCACGATCGGATTATGAGGCACGCCATAGTGGGAGAGTGGGTTCATTTTGACTGCCTGGGGTTCTTCAACATGCACCCAATGCTTGGTACATGGGTGTTTTTGCTTTTTGCCCTCATCAAAATGCAGCCTCCGCCGCTCGGATTTGATCCCACAACCTCGGAATTAGCAGCCCAACACCAGAGCCACAACGCCACCGTGGCAGGTTTCAAGTATCAACCAACTTGCCCAACAACTTTAGGGCCGCATAGCATCATTTGGGGTTCCATGAAAATGGTGCAACATGCTTGTATAGGGTGTGTGTTTGTGGCAACAGCAAAGGATGGCAAGGCAACTGATTTCTTGTTCACCAGAGATGAAACATTCAACTTATTCTGGTATGACCAAGGCTAACCTCACAGGCGGATGAACTGCGGCAATCACAAAAGTGGTGCATGCTTGCATGATGGAGCAAACTTCCTATGCAATACGATGTATGTCAAGCAATTTAAAGCAGCAGCTTGCACATGTGAGGAATTGTGGTAGGCTGCTATTCTCTAATGACCTGTCGTTGCTCAGTGGCTATGGTGTCTGGCTGCTGAGCACGAGGCCGCGGGATCGAATCTCGGCCCCGGCGGCCGCATTCCAATGGGGGCAAAATGCGAAAACACCCGTGTACTTAGATTTAAGTGCACGTTAAAGAACCCCAGGTGGTCGAAATTTCCGGAGTCCTCCACTATGGTGTGGCTCATAAACAGAAAGTGGTTTTAGCACGTCAAACCCCAGGATTTAATTATTCTCTAATGACATGCATGCGCCTGTGGCATAATGGATATTCCATCAGGCTGTTGCACTGGGTAACCCTAGTGGGTAACCACCACCAGACAATTTTTGTGAAAGAGGCCCCCCAACAAGGCAAGACAGAAACTTCCAGAAATGTACCTTGTAGAAGCACAGAATGGTTTGTATGAAAATGTGCTTTTAAGGTGACATATAATGCAATTTGGCCATTACCTTATTGGTGGCAGGGTGTCCAGATCAGTGTTACTGCCTCATCATTTCTTATTCTCCCAAGTGCTATGGATTGGAGCAATAATATTCGCAATGATGATGATGATATGTGGTGTTTAATGGCACAAGGGCCAGGTTTGGCCAAAGAGCGCCATGACAAGTGGTGATGATGATGATGATGTATGGGGTTTTATGGCGCAAGGGCCAGGAATGGCCAAAGAGCGCCATGTCTGTGGTAGTGGGTGTGCAGTGTAACTATGATTACTATGAAATTGGTGTGACGTGGCTGTAAAGGGGCCTTAAAATATGCGCTCTACAGTGCGTAAAATCTGTGTAATAAAATTATGGCGATGACATATGACCTGTACTATGAACATTTCGATGCGTTTAAAAAGAATGATACAATAGATAAAATATATCGGATTATAGTAAATGCTAGAGCACTATTGCCTCCTTAGAGCCCTTGAAACGCAAGGGTCTGGAGGCATGTGCTATACCGTACAACTATCCCAGCGGCATCCTCTAAAGAGAGGAAGCGCTAGGAATGCATGGGGCTAATAACATGTAGGACCACATCTCTCAGAAAACCTAGGACTGTGTCTGTGTTAAAAAGCGGTTCTGGGCCGAGGAACATTACTGGATGAAGAGGGATGTGCTGTCTGTAAGCTAAGGAAAAATCTTTCATTCTTTCAGATTCGGCTTCCCGACACTCCAGAAAGACGTGGAGCACGGTCAGCCTCTCCCCGCATCTACCACAGGTTGGAGGCTCACTTCCGGTTAGTAGAAAATTATGGGTGCCAAACGTGTGTCCTATTCTGAGCCGACAGAATAGGACATCTGTTCGGCGCGATCTTGTAGTAGAGGGCCAGAATCCTAACTGTGGTTTTATCAGGTGGAGCTTATTATTCGTTTCCGCGTCCCACATGCGTTGCCAGTGGTCCCGCAATCTCCTTCGCAAGAAAGGCCTCAGATCTGTGACAGGCACCGCAGCGGTAGGGTTAACAGTTTGCGATGCGATTGACGTGGCCATCTCGTCCGCCAGAACGTTACCCTCAATGCTCCTGTGGCCAGGCACCCAGCATATAATGGTACGCTGGTTAGATATGTACGCTTTACACAAGACGGTGTAGAGTTCACTAAGTACAGGATTTTGTGTGTATAGACTGACATCAAGGCCTTCACGACGCTTAGGGAGTCTGTATAGATCGCTGCTTTTGGAAGTTTTGATTTTCTTATATGCTTCACAGCAGAGAGTAATGCGTAGGCCTCAGCCGTAAATATGCTTCTTTCCGGATGCAGTACGTCGGATTCCGAGAAGGATGGGCCGACGGCTGCATAGGATACCCCGGCATTTGACTTCGAAGCGTCTGTGTAGAACTCTGCACAGGAATGCTTGTGCTGGAGTTCTAGGAAATGCATTCTGATTTCGGCCTCAGGAGCGTGCTTTGTAACTTTTATAAAGGATATGTCACATTGTATCACCTTCCACTCCCAAGGAGGCAAGAGCTTGATTGTGTGCATTAAGCGATGCTCGAGGAGTGGGACATGCATTTCATTGCTAAGCTCCTTCACACGCAGCGAAAAAGGCTGTCTATGGAGGGACGGTTGCTGAAAAGTGTAGCGCACGTCATATCGGTAACGGTGTCAAAACATGGATGTTCAGGATTAGAGCGTACTTTAAGGAAATATGTAAAGCTGTTGTATGATCTCTGTAGGTGGAGAGACCATTCATTCGATTCGGCATATAAGCTTTCAATTGGGCTTGTTCTGAAAGCGCCCGTGGCTAAACGGATGCCTAGATGGTGAACCGGGTCTAGCATCTTTAGCGCGCTTGGGGCGGCAGAGTTATATACCACGGCACCATAATCTAATCGTGACCGGATGAGGCTCTTATACAGATTCATTAGGCACTTCCTGTCACTACCCCACGTAGTCTGGGATAGAAGTTTCATTAGGTTCATTGTTTTCAGACACTTTTCTTTGAGTTGTTTAATGTGTGGGACGAAAGTGAGCCTATTGTCGAGTATAATACCTTGAAATTTGTGCTCTTTGTTTATAGGAATCTGTTGTCCACACACCTGTAAGCAAGGATCCGGAACTAGGCCTCTCTTCCTTGTAAACAGCACACAAGAACTTTTTTGAGGATTGATTTTAAACCCATTTTTCTCTGCCCATCCTGACACCTTGTTCAAGCCATGCTGTACCTGTCTCTCGCATACTGCGAGGTTACAGGATTTGATGATGATATGTGGTGTTTAATGGCGCAAGGGCCAGGTGTGGCCAAAGAGCGCCATGACAAGTGGTGATGTTGACGATGTATTATGGAGATGTGACTTGGCTGTAAAGTGGCCTAAAAATAGTTGCTGTAAAGTGCATAAAATCTACGTGATATAAAATTATGGCGATGTCTAATGACGAATACTATGAACATTAAAATCCATCGTAGAAGAATGATGCATTGTTTAAAATATGCGAGATGTTGAATTGCTTACAGCACTACTGCCTCGCCAGAGCCCTTGAACCACAAGGACCTAGAGGCATGTGCTATTTAAAATAATTCTCGCAGCAGCATCCTCTGAAGAGAGGAAGCGCTACGAACGTGTGGGGCTAATAACGTGCAATACAACATCTTTCAAAAAACCTAGGACGGCGTTGGTGTCAAAGAGTGGTTCTGGACCAAGTAACATAACAGGATGAATAGGGATGTGTTGCCGGTACGCTAAGAGAAAATGTTTCTTTCTTTCAGATTCGGCTTCCCGACACTCCAGGAGAACGTGGAGGACGGTCAGCCTCTCCCCGCATCTACCACAGGTTGGAGGATCATTTCCAGTGAGTAGAAAGTTATGCGTGCCAAACGTATGTCCTATTCTGAGGCGACAGAATAGGACATCTGTTCGCCGTGATTTTGTTACGGAGGGCCAAGAACCTAACTGTGTCTTTATTACATGTAGTTTATTATTTACTTCTGCGTCCCACATACGTTGCCAGTGGTTTCGCAGTTTTCTTGTTAAGAAAGGCTTCAGGTCTGTGACAGGGACCGAAGCAGTAGGACAAACTGCATGCAATGAAATGGATGTGGCCATCTGGTCCGCTAGTACGTTTCCCTCAATGCCCCTATGTCCAGGCACCCAGCATATAATCACATGTTGGTTAGATATATATGCTTTACACAGTGCGGAGTAGAGTTCAATAAATACTGGATTTTTGTGGTTACAGAAAGACATCAAGGCCTTCACAACACTGAGGGAGTCCGTATATATAACTGATTTCTGGAGTTGTGATTTATTTATATGCTTTACGGCCGACAGCAGTGCATAAGCCTCAGCCGTAAAGATACTAGTTTCCGGGTGCAGTATGTCGGATTCCGAGAAGGATGGACCGACGGCTGCATAGGACACCCCCTCGCGCGATTTCGATGCGTCTGTGTAGAACTCGGTGCAGGCATACTTGTACTGGAGTTCCCGGAAATGCATTTGGATTTCGATATCTGGAGCATGCTTTGTGACTTGCACAAAAGATATATCGCATTGTATGAGCTGCCACTCCCAAGGAGGTAGCAGCTTGGCTGGATGCATTAGGCGGAGCTCGAGGAGTGGGACGTGCATTTGATCACTAAGCTCCCTCACACGCAGCGAGAAAGGCTGTCTTACGGAGGGACGATTATGAAAGAGTGTAGCACATGTCATATCGTTAATGGTATTAAAACACGGATGTTGAGGATTAGAGTGGACTTTCAGAAAATATGTTTGGCTGATGTATGTTCTCTGGATATGAAGTGACCACTCATTCGATTCTGCATATAAACTTTGTATGGGACTCGTTCTGAAAGCTCCTGTGGCTAAACGGATACCTAGATGGTGAACAGGGTCTAGCATCTTTAGCGCACTTGGAGCGGCAGAATGATAGATCACGGCACCATAATCTAATCGTGAACGAATCAGGCTCTTATAGAGATTAATTAGGCACTGCCTGTCACTACCCCACGAAGTATGGGATAGAAGTTTGATTAGGTTCATTGTTTTCAGACATTTTTCTTTAAGATGTTTAATGTGGGGGACGAAAGTGAGTCTATAGTCAAGTATGACACCTAAAAATTTGTGTTCTTTGTTAACAGGTATCTGTTGTCCATGCAGTTCTATGCAAGGATCTGGGATAAGTGCTCTCTTTCTTGTAAAAAGAACACAAGAGCTTTTGTTAGGATTGATCTTAAATCCATTCCTGTCTGCCCACATTGACACTTTGTTCAGGCCATGCTGTACCTGTCTCTCGCAGACTGCGAGGTTACAAGATTTGAAAGCTATTTGAATGTCGTCCACGTAAACAGAGTAAAAGATGGCGGGTGGTAGTGAAGCACGAAGCGTGTTCATCTTCACGATAAAGAGCGTGCAGCTAAGCACGCCTCCCTGGGGTACACCAGTTTCTTGTATGAAAGGACGTGACAGTACATTGCCGACTTTAACCCGGAATGTACGATTAGACAAGTAGTTTGTTATTATGTTTAGCATATTGCCATGAATGCCCATTTCTGACAAGTCTCTTAAGATGCCGTAGCGCCACGTTGTGTCATAGGCCTTCTCCATGTCGAGGAATAAGGATAAGAAAAACTGCTTGTGTACAAATGCGTCCCGGATATTTGCTTCTACACGTACAAGATGGTCAGTTGTTGAGCGCCCTTCTCGGAAGTCGCACTGATAAGGATCAAGCATTTTGCTCTGTTCAAGGAAAAAGATGAGTCGCCGATTTATCATTTTTTCAAACACCTTACAAATGCAACTTGTGAGGGCTATTGGGCGGTAACTTGCCACTGAGGAAGGGTCTTTTTCTTGTTTCAAAACAGGGACCACAATGGCTTCCTTCCACGCGATTGGAAGGTACCCTGCATCCCAGATGGTGTTGAAAAGTGTGAGTAGTGTAACTTGCGTATCCGTGTGTAAATTTTTGAGCATTTCATACATGATTCGATCCGATCCCGGTGCAGAGCTCTTGCATGCGCTCAAGGCAGCTCTCAACTCGGCAATGCTAAAAGGACAGTTGTATGGTTCATTCTGTTGACATTTTCTCATAAGTGGCTTACATTCTTCTATTTGTTTATATTTCATAAAGGATTGCGAGTAATGGTTGGCACTTGACTCGCTCTCAAAGTGCTCCCCAAGTGAGTCCGCCTGAGCTTGTAGGGTATCGCCTTCTGTGTTTACCAAAGGGAGTGCATATGCTTGTCGCGCTCTTATCCTATTCACCCTGTTCCAGGCTTTGGCCTCATCTCCGAACGAGTTAATACTCGATAGAAACTTCTGCCAACTTTCTCGTCTGGCCTGTCGGCGGGTTCGCCTGCCTTCGGATTTTGCTTTTATAAAGTTGCTAAGATTCTCCGCAGTGGGAGAAGCGCGTAGCAACCCCCACGCCCTGTTCTGTTTTTTACGAGCGATCCTGCAATCGTCGTTCCACCATGGGACACGCCGTTTGCAGGCCAAGCCTTTTACTTCTGATATGCATTTAAATGCGACATCTATTATGAATGCTGTAAAAAACTCGACTGCAGCGTCAATTCCTAACGAAGACAGGTCAGCCCATGAGATACTAGTTAGAGATCGAAATTTCTCCCAATCAGCTGTCTCAATCTTCCACCTCGGAGCGTATGGTGGATATTCGTTTTCCTTATATGATCTTAGCAGTATAGGGAAGTGGTCGCTCCCGTAAGGATTGGTCGTAACTTCCCATTCAAGTTCAGGCAGAACAGACGGGGAGACTATACTAAGATCTATTGACGAAAAGGATCGGTTTGCAAGAGAGTAATATGTGGGTTCTTTCTTATTGAGAAGGCACGCTCCAGAAGAAAAAAGGAACTGTTCAACAAGGCGACCTCGCGCATCTATACGAGAGTCGCCCCACAGGGATGATGATGATGTATAGGGTTTTGTGGCGCAAGGGCCAGTCATGGCCAAAGAGCGCCAAGCAATGGTGTTATGTACTCGGTGATAAAAGTAACAACAAAGGGTATGGTGGCTGTCTATGACGAGATAGTGTGGCTGTATAGAGGCATAAGACAAGAAGCAGGGTATGAACATGTTAACATAATGACAATGGTTCGTGAGGTGTGCTGTTAGCCTAAAAGTTATACCGTGAAGGTGTGAGGTACTAAAATGCATATATGTCAGTAGCACTACTGCCTCAACAAGGTCCTTAACTGAAAGGGCCCAGAGGCAAGTGCTATACAAAGCGCTGCTTTCGCAGCAGGAGCCTCTGATTAGAGGCCGTGCTACGAAACTTGTGGGCCTAGTATTTGTAATGTGTCAACATCCTGTAAAAAGTTAAAAACTGTTTTTGGGTTAAAAAGCGGGTCAGCACCAAGGAACATACATGGGTGTAAAGGGATCTGCTGTCGGTACGCTAGAGGGAAGTGCTTTTTTCTTTGAGATTCCGCTTCCCGACACTCCAGCAGGACATGGAGGACGGTCAGTGTTTCGCCACATTTACAGCAGGTTGGAACTTCGCTACCGGTCAATAGATAAGAGTGTGTGCCATAGGTATGGCCTATCCTAAGGCGACAGAAAATGACTTCAGTTCGCCTTGTTTTCGTTAGTGGTGCGTAATTTCCTAAGTGTGGCTTAATTAAATGGAGTTTATTGGAAGTTTCGCTATCCCACATCTGTTGCCAATGCCTTCTAAGTTTTTTGCGCAAAAATAGCTTTAGGTCTGAAGGTGCCATACCTATGGAAGGGTTGCCAGCTTTTTTTGTAATGGATTTGGCAATTTCATCAGCGAGAGTGTTGCCCTCGATGCCCCTGTGCCCAGGCACCCAGCATACTATGACCTGTTTATTACACGAATATAATTTGCACAGGAGTGAATATAGATTAATGAGTATGGGATTCTTGAGGTTCTTGAGTGATATCAGAGATTTTACGACAGATAGGGAGTCTGTAAATACAATGGCTTTCTGTAGCTTTGTTTTCTTGATTTGTTGGACAGCAGACAGTATTGCGTAAGCCTCTGCGGTGAAGATGCTCGTTTCCGGGTGCATAACGTTGGATTCGGAAAACGATGGGCCGACAGCTGCATAGGAAACGCCAGCGTGCGACTTCGAAGCGTCAGTGTAAAATTCTGTGTACGGGTACTTGTGCTGGAGTTCTAAAAAATGCATTCTTATGTGTGCCTCTGGAGCGTGTTTTGTAACCTCTATGAAGGATGTATCGCATTCTATGTGCTGCCACTGCCACGGCGGCAGTGGCTTTGCTGGGGCCATAAGGTTTTGCTCAAGAGCCGGAACTTCCATTTCCTCAGAAAGTTTTCTAACGCGCAGAGAAAATGGTTCTCTAGCTGCAGGTCGATTATCAAACAGCGTTGCAGATGTAAGGTTGTTTATGGTTTCGTAACACGGATGGTCGCGGTTCGCGTTAACTTTCAGAAAGTAAAGGAAACTGCAGTACGACCTCTGAAGATGAAGCGACCACTCGTTGGCTTCAACGTAGAGACTCTCCACAGGACTCGTCCTGAAGGCACCGGTAGCCAGGCGGATGCCTAAGTGATGAATAGGGTCAAGAATCTTTAAGGCGCTTGGGGTGGCAGACTGGTAAACCACGGCCCCATAGTCTAGGCGCGTACGTATAAGGCTTTTGTAGACATTCATGAGGCATTTCCTGTCACTGCCCCATGTTGCATGCGACAAGATTTTTAGAATGTTCATTGTTTTTAGACATTTGTGCTTAAGATATCTTAGATGCGGAATGAAAGTTAATTTTTTATCCAGAATAATGCCCAGAAATTTGTGTTCTGTGTTTACAGGTATGCGCTGTCCATTTAAGTCTATATTGGGATCTGCGGTCAGTCCTCTCTTTCGTGTAAATAACACACATGAGCTTTTATTGGCATTTATTTTAAAGCCATTTTCTCTGGCCCATTTAGACACTTTGTTCAGTCCAATCTGGATGTGTCGTTCACAGATTGCGAGGTTACACGACTTGAAACCGATCTGTATATCATCTACATATAGGGAGTAGAACACGCCGGGTGGTATTGCTGAACGTAAGGAGTTCATTTTTATGATGAAAAGCGTACAGCTGAGTACGCCTCCCTGCGGCACCCCAGTTTCCTGTGTATATGGTCTGGACAGAGCATTCCCAACTCTAACGCTGAACGTGCGATTTGTTAAGTAGCTTTCTATTATGTTGAGCATATTCCCGCGGATACCAATTTCTGAAAGATCTCGTAATATTCCAAACCGCCACGTTGTATCATAAGCTTTTTCCATGTCGAGGAAGACAGACAGAAAAAACTGTTTATGTATAAAAGCTTCGCGGATGTTTGCTTCTATGCGAACAAGGCTATCTGTTGTAGAACGGCCTTCTCTAAAGCCGCACTGATAAGGATCGAGCAGTTTGTTTTCTTCAAGGAAATGTAAGAGCCTGCGGTTTATCATTTTTTCATAAAATTTGCAAAGACAACTTGTTAAAGCAATGGGACGGTAACTTTCCACTGAGGATGCATCTTTACCTTGTTTTAGAATGGGTACTACGATGGCTTCTCTCCATGCCAGTGGAAGGAACCCAGTTGCCCAAATAGTGTTAAAGAGGGACAGCAGAGCCATTTGAGCGCTAGAGTCCAGATGCTTTATCATCTCGTACATAATACGGTCGGCTCCGGGAGCAGAGCTTTGACAAGTGTTTAATGATGCTCTGAATTCCATAACACTGAAGGGACTGTTGTAAGGTTCGTTTTCTCGACACTTTCTATTGAGCGGCTTGCTTTCTGCAGATTTTTTTAGTTTGTGGAAAAGCTCCGAATAATGTTCGGCGCTGGACACATGTTCGAAATGCTGGCCAAGGGCGTTAGCCTGGTCTTCAAGGTTATTGCCTTGGACATCGACCAAAGGCAGGAGGTAAGGTTGGTGGCCTACTAATTTTTCAGCCGACTCCATACTTTTCCTTCTTGTTTGTAGGAGTTAATACCGGAGATGTATTTTTCCCAGCTTTCCCTTTTAGCCGTGCGCCGTGTTCGTCTTCCTTGGGACTTTATGTGTTTGAAGTTAACAAGGTTCTCAGTTGTTGGAGAGCGGCGCAGCATGTCCCAGGCCTTATTCTGTCTTTTCCGTGCATTCCTGCAGTCCTCGTTCCACCAGGGCACTCTCCTTTTCTTCGGGGTCCCGTTTGTTTGTGGGATGCACTCCAATGCGGCGTCAATCATAAAAGCGGTAAAATAAGCAACAGCGTCGTTTATATTAAAATCGTTAAGAGTGTTTTGAGGCATATACGTAAGAGTTCTAAATTTTTCCCAGTCTGCAGATGCAATCTTCCATCGAGGGTCGTATGGGAGAGGATCATGTTCTTTTGTAGATTGGAGGATCACAGGAAAATGGTCACTGCCATAAGGGTTCTGAATAACCTTCCAATCTAAACGGGGCACTAAGGTGGGGGATACTATGCTTAAGTCTATGTAACTGTATGTGTTATGTGCAAGACTGTAAAATGTTGGTTGTTTCTTATTTAGCACGCAGGCGCCTGAAGAAAACAGGATTTGTTCTATTATTCGACCTCTGGCATCGCATCGGGAATCCCCCCAAAGAGTGTTGTGTGCATTGAAATCCCCAACCAGTATGTATGGGTCTGGCAGGGCATCTATAATACCCTCGAGTTCTGTTCGATGGAGCCGAAAGTTAGGTGGTATGTAGATAGAACAAATGCTAATTAATTTTCCAAACAGTAAGGCCCGAACCGCAACTGCCTCAAGAGGTGTTTGAAGTTCCAGAGCACGGCATGCAACGGACTTATCAGCTATTATTGCTACACCACCGGAAGAGGTGTTGGCATCGTCACGGTCCTTGCGAAAAATGGCGAATTGCGTCAGAAAGCCTGACTGTGTTGGTTTTAGATGTGTTTCTTGTACACACAGCACCTTGGGATTATATTTATGTACGAGTTCTTTGACGTCGTCGAGGTTGTGGAGGAGACCTCTAACGTTCCAATGTAATATTGGTGTATCCATGTTGTTATTGATATGTGCTGTGTGTTTAGGAGAGAGAAGCTACTTTAGCCCACAGGGCTCTTTCCAGGCCCTGTGATGCGGGTTTTGTCCTTTTTGGCGCGCTCCTGAGAACTGCGCCGAGCCTTCGGCGTCTGGGACGCCGACGCACTTTGTGATGTATCCATCGCCTCCGCCGAGGCGTTGGATGTCCGCTCGCGGTGTCCGCTCGCGGGTGTTTCGGGCTTCTCTACGCGTGCAGAGGCCCTTAAAGAACTAGAGACAGCAGACCCTGAGGGCTGCTGGATCTTGCTGGGCGGCAGGCCAGCACTAGCTGGTCCCGCAGTGGGGGCAAGTGGCGATGCCGCCGGTCCACTCTGGGTGGTCCTAAGCGCCGCCGAATACCGTTGTGGCCGTGCCCCCAGCCGTGCCACTTCGGAAAATGTTGGTCCCTGTGCAATAGAAAGACGCTTGCGCGCTTCTTTGAATGAGATATTTTCTTTTACTTTAAGTGTTATGATTTCTTTTTCCTTCTTCCATGAAGGACAGGAGCGAGAATAGGCGGCGTGTTCACCGTCACAGTTTGCACAGTGAAGTGGGTCGTTGCAGTTGTCCGCAGGGTGGTCATGGGACGCGCACTTTGCACAGGTGGTACGGCCTCGGCAGCTCTGAGAGCCGTGGCCGAATCTTTGGCACTTGAAACATCGTCGTGGATTTGGTATGTACGGTCTGACAGTAATTTTCATATAGCCTGTTTCGATGCTTTCAGGGAGAGTGCTGGTACAAAAGGTAAGGATCAGGTGTTTTGTGGGTATTTCCTTGTCATCTCGGCGGATTTTGATTCGTTGCACATTAGTGACATGCTGCTCCTTCCAGCCCTCTAGGAGCTCTGCCTCAGTCAGTTCTAGAAGGTCCTGCTCTGAAACTACACCTTTTGTGCTGTTGAGGGAACGGTGAGGGGTTATTGAAATTGGGGTTTCACCAAATGAAACAAGATTTGTCAATTTGTCGTGTTGTATTTTGTCACGAACTTCAAGGAGAAGGTCGCCACTGGCCATTTTAGTAATTTTGTATCCAGGGCCCAGTGTGTCTGTGAGGCACTTCGCAACAACAAATGGAGAAAGCGTTCTTACGGTCCTTTGATTCGTTTCGGTATGGATCACGTGAAAATGTGGGAAAATATCTTTGCTCTTGGCGAAAAAGTTGAAGGGTTCATCGGTGCGGCCTCTTTTCAAAAGAGGTCGATCAGGTAGCTTGGGGAATGAGCTAAAAGCCATAGAAATTACTGAAATTTCGGCAGCTGTGCCAGCCACCCACCATGGAGCCCAACACGGGGACGTGACAAGATTCTGTATAAATGCAGCCTGCCAGCGCCAGCAGTACACAGCCACTATAACCTAATGCATATACCCAAGATTGGATACATTACACACGGTTAACCCTTGCCGCCAGGAAATACGGAAGCAAAAGAAGTGAAGAGAAGACAGGAAAGATGCAAAAGTGGCAGAGAAAGACGAAGATTGGAGAGGAGGACAGGAAAAGGCGACTGCCGATTTCCCCCGGGTGGGTCAGTCCGGGGGTGCCGTCTACGTGAAGCCGAGGCCAAAGGGGTGTGTTGCCGCCGCCGAGGGGCCGTAAAGGTCCAAACACCCGGCATTGGCTCAACCCCCAGGATCCCCTTTTCCCCGGACACGGCTAAGCCGCGCACGGCTACACGCGGGAAGGTCCAACCCTCGTGTGCTCGGGTACGTGGTGTCGCAACGCACCAAACGCCTGCTTGCGCAGACGCCCCTGCGGGGGCCCCACAGGGAGCTGTGCGCATTGAAATCGCCAAGAATAGCATAAGGTTCTGGCAAGGTTCTGATCGATCAAGGAGTGAAATTCATGTTTGTTCAGTTGGTAATGCGGGGGTATGTAAAGGGAGCAAATTGTGATGAGTTTATTTAGTAGGACAACTCGAACCGCCACTGCTTCAAGGGGCGTTTGTAGCTGTAAAGGTTGACACGCAATACTTCTATGAGTAAGAATCGCAACACCACCCGATGATGCGACGGCATCATCGCGATCTTTGCGAAACGTAACATAAGTACGGAGAAAGTTTGTGTGTTTAGATTTTAAGTGTGTTTCCTGTAAACACAGCACTTTTGGATTATGTTTGTGGATGAGTTCTTGCAAATCATCAAGGTTTCTAAGGAGACCTCTGATGTTCCATTGAATTATTTTTGTATCCATGTTTAAGGTAAATTGGTGCTGTGTTTACGGAAACGGAGTGAATGCCTTATATTACAGAGCCCTTTCGAGGCCCTGTAATAGGTGTTTTGTTCTTTCTGAAGCGTTCGAGCGATTCTCGACGCTCCTTAGGCGTTTGGTGCGCCTTGGGGACAGGTGTAGTGTCCATTGCCTCGTGTGAGGCGCCGGACAAGCGCTCTTGCGAGCGAGAGGTTTTCAGAGGGAGTCCCGCCTTGGAGGGCAAGACCCCTGCGCCCACCAGCCCGGAGGTCGATGGGGCTCCCTGAGGGATTTGGCTGCGCTGGCCGTTGCCAGCGCTGGAAGGGGCCTCGGAGGTTGGGGCAGCCTCGGCTGCACCCACCTTCGGGGTGGATGGTCCCTTCTCCTCGGTTGACGGAGCAGCGCTAGCTGCAACCGCCGCGGGGGCAGATGGCGTAACTGCCGACTCACTGCCTGTGGGTCGGACAGCCGCCGGAGGCCGTTGTGACGCTGCCCCCTTACGCGCCACATCGGCAAAGCTGCTCTTAGACAGGTATGATACCCGCCTACGTGCCTCCTTGAAAGATATATTTTCTTTGACTTTGATTGTGACAATCTCTTTTTCTCTTTTCCAGGACGGGCAGGACCGCGAGTATGCGGCATGCTCGCCCTCACAGTTGACACAATGTGGAGTGTTCTGGCACGTTTCGGAGGAATGTTCTTTGTTACTGCACTTGGCACATGTCAGCCGGCCTCGACAGTTCTGTGAACTGTGGCCGAACCTTTGGCACTTAAAGCATCTGAGAGGATTGGCACGTATGACCTAACACGAAGTTTGATATAACCGGCCTCGACGGACTCGGGGAGGACACTTGAACCGAAAGTGAGTATCAGGTGTTTCGTATTGATCTCTTTACCGTCTCGCCTGATCTTAATTCGCTTTACATTTATGACATTCTGTTCACTGAAACCCTCCAAGAGTTCAGCTTCAGTGAGCTCTAGCATGTCATCGTCCGAGACAACGCCGCGTGTGGTGTTCATGGTTCGGTGCGGAGTAACTGTTATTTGGGTCTCCCCAAATGAGACAAGTTTCGGCAGTTTCTCGTACTGATTCTTATCGTGGAGCTCCAAGAGAAGATCACCACTTGTCATTCTCGACGCCTTATATCCTGTTCCAAAAACTTCAGTTAAAGACTTCGAAACAAGGAATGGTGAAATGTTACGCACTAGTTTGTCTGGGTTTTCTGAGTGGATTACATGATATCTAGGAAAGTTCTGGACTTGTCGTCCGAAAAACTGAAAGAGATCTTCGGTGCGCCCTCGTTTGTGAGGGCGATCAGGGAGTTTAGGAAAAGCGTTTTCCATGAGTACAGTAGGGTTTTCGGCCGCGATGCCGACCACCCACCATGGAGCCCAACAGGGGGACGTGACAGGAGTTCCTGCTAGAGAAACCCTGCCAACGCCAGCCGTACATCGCTGCTATAACCAAATACAGTATAACCAAGGCTGGCTAGCTACACAAGGTTAACCCTTGCCGCCGGGAGACTAGGAAGTTAGCAGAAGTGAAGAGAAGACAGGAAAGATGAAAAAGGCGAGAGAGAAAGACGAAGATTGGAGAGGAGGACAGGAAAAGGCGACTACCGGTTTCCCCCGGGTGGGTCAGTCCGGGGGTGCCGTCTATGTGAAGCCGAAGCCGAAGAGGTGTGTTGCCTCCGCCGGGGGGCCTTAAAGGTCCAAACACCCAGCATCGGCTCAACCCCCAGGATCCCCTTTTCCCCAGACACGGCTAAGCCGCGCACGGCTACACGCGGGAGGGTCCAACCCTCGTGTGCTCGGGTCCGTGGTGTCGCAACACACCAAACGCCTGCTGACGCAGACGCCCCTGCGGGGGTTACAGGATTTGAAGCCTATTTGAATGTCGTCCACATAGACGGAATACAAAATGGCTGGTGGTAAGGACGCACAAAGCGTTGTCATTTTAACAATAAAAAGTGTGCAACTGAGCACGCCTCCCTGGGGTACACCAGTTTCTTGTGTAAAAGGACGTGACAGCACATTGCCGACTTTCACCCGGAAGGTACGACTGGACAAGTAGCTTTTTATTACGTTTAGCATATTACCATGAATGCCCATTTCTGACAAATCTCTCACGATTCCGTAGCGCCAGGTCGTATCGTACGCCTTCTCCATATCGAGGAATATCGATACGAAGAACTGTTTGTGTACAAGCGCGTCACGAATATGTCCTTCAATACGTACAAGATGGTCGTTTGTGCAGCGCCCTTCTTGGAAGCCACACTGAAAGGTATCAAGCATTTTGTTTTGTTCAAGAAAATGGATGAGTCGCCGATTTATCATTTTTTCAAATACCTTACACATGCAGCTTGTGAGGGCTATCGGGCGGTAACTTGCCACTGAAGAAGGGTCTTTCCCCTCTTTCAAAACAGGAGCCACAATGGCTTCTTTCCATGCCGTTGGAAGGTACCCTGCGTCCCAGATAGTGTTGAAAAGTGTAAGTAGTGTTACTTGCGTGTCATTGTGTAAGTTTTTGAGCATTTCATACATGATTCAATCGGATCCCGGTGCAGAGCTCTTGCATGCGCTCAAGGCAGCTTTCAACTCGGCAGCACTAAAAGGGCAATTGTACGGTTCATTCTGTCGGCATTTATTGACGAGTGGCTTGCATTCTTCTATTTGTTTATATTTTAGGAAGGATTGCGAATAATGGTTTGAGCTTGATACACTCTCAAAGTGCTCCCCAAGTGAGTCGGCCTGATCTTTCAGTGTACCGCCCTGTGTATATACTAGAGGGAGTGAATAAGTTTGTCGTCCTTTTATCCTGTTAACCCTGTTCCAGACTTTCCCCTCCTCAGTATAAGAGTTGATACCCGATAAAAACTTCTGCCAGCTCTCTCTTGTGGCCTGTCGGCGCGTTCTCCTTCCTTCAGATTTTGCTTTTTTAAAGTTAATAAGATTCTCCGCAGTGGGAGAGGCGCGTAGCAACCCCCACGCTTTGTTTTGTTTCTTACGGGCGGTCCTACACTCGTCGTTCCACCACGGGACGCGCCGTTTGCATGCGAAACCACTTACTTCAGATATGCATTTAGACGCGGCATCTATAATGAAGGCTGTAAAATACTGAACGGCAGCATCAATTTCTAAAGAGGACATGTCATCCCATGAGATCCTGGTGAGAGTTCGGAATTTCTCCCAGTCGGCTGTATCGATTTTCCACCTGGGAGCCTGTGGTAGACATTCGTGTTCTTTATATCTTCTTAGTAGTATAGGGAAGTGGTCGCTTCCGTAAGGATTGTCGTTTACTTCCCATTCAAGTTCAGACAGTAGTGATGGGGAGACTAGGCTAAGATCTATTGAAGAAAATGTTTTGTTTGCGAGAGAATAGTATGTCGCTTCCTTCTTATTCAGAAGACAAGCACCAACGAGACGACCTCGCGCGTCTGTACGAGAGTCGCCCCACAGGGAGCTGTGCGCATTGAAATCGCCGAGAACAACATAAGGTTCTGGCAATTGATCTATATAGGATTGAAATTCTTGTTTCGTTAATTTGTGATGTGGGGGTATGTAAAGAGAGCTAATGGTGATGAGTTTGTTTAGGAGAACAGCTCGAACCGCCACTGCTTCGAGAGGCGTTTGTAGCGGGAAAAGTTGACACGCAATGCTCTTATGGATAACAATGGCGACACCGCCCGATGATGCGACAGCATCATCGCGATCTTTACGAAAAGTTATGTACTGTCGGAGAAAGTTTGTGTGTTTGGATTTTAAGTGTGTTTCCTGTAAACACAGCACTTTTGGATTGTGTTGGTAGATGAGTTCTTGTAGATCATCGAGATTCCGAAGAAGACCTCTGACATTCCATTGAATGATTTGTGTATCCATATTAAAGAAAAAATTGGTGCTGTGTTTACCGAAACTGTGGTGATGTCTTAGGTTACAGAGCTTTTTCGAGGCCCTGTAACGGGAGTTCTGCCCTTTTTGAAGCGTTCGAGGGAGCCTCGCCGCTCCTTAGGCGCTTGGTGCGCCTTGAGGATAGGTGTTGTGTCCATTGCCTCTTGTGAGGCGCCGGACACGTGCTCTTGCGAGCGAGAAGTTACAAGAGAGAGTCCTGCCTTGGAGGGCAAGACCCCTGCGCCCACCAGCCCAGAGGTCGATGGGGCACCCTTCGGGATTTGGTTGCGCCGGCTGTTGCCAGCGCTGGAAGGGGCCGGGGAGGTTGGGATAGCCTGGGCGGCGGCCACCTTCGGGGTCGATGGTCCCTCATTCTGGGTCGACGGAGCAGCGCTAGCTGCAACCGCCGCGGGGGCAGATGGCGTAACTGCCGACTCACTGCCTGTGGGTCGGACAGTTGCCGCAGGCCGTTGTGGCGCTGCCCCCTGACGCGCCACTTCGGCAAAGGTTTTCTTGGGCAGGTACGATACCCGCCTGCGTGCCTCCTTGAAACTTATATTTTCCTTTACTTTAACTGTTACAATTTCCTTTTCTTTTTTCCAGGATGGGCACGCACGCGAGTACGCGGCGTGCTCTCCATCACAGTTTACACAGTGGAGAGCATTCTCACAAGCTTCAGATGTGTGTTCGTGGGCACTGCATTTTGCACATGTTTGGCGGCCGCGGCAGCTCTGCGAACTGTGGCCGAAGTGCTGGCATTTGAAACATCGCAGTGGATTTGGCACGTACGGCCTGACACGGAGCTTGATGTACCCGGCCTCGATTGACTCGGGTGGACACTTGAATTGAAGGTGAGTATTATGTGTTTGGTCGCAATCTCTTTATCGTCGCGCCTCATCTTTATTCTTTTCACATTGACAACGTTTTGCTCACTAAAGCCCTCCAAGAGCTCTGCGTCTGTTAGCTGAAGCAAATCATCGTCTGAGACAACGCCGCGGGTAGTGTTCATAGTGCGGTGCGGAGTCACTGTCACTTGAACGTCCCCAAATGACACGAGGCTGGGTAGCTTTTCAAATTGTTTCAGATTCTGGAGCTCCAAGAGGAGATCTCCACTTGCCATCCTTGTTGCCTTGTAACCTTGACCAAGAGCCTCAGTTAAAGACTTTGAAACTAGAAATGGGGAGATTGTGCGTACTTGTGTGTCTGACTTTTCGGAGTGAATCACGTGAAATCGTGGGAAGTTGGGTCTTTCACGACCAAAGAACTTGAATACATCTTCGGTGCGCCCTCTTTTCTGAGGGCGATCAAGGAGGGGTGGGAAGGAATTTGCCATAGGAGAACTTAATTTTCGGCAATAACGCCAGCCACCCACCGTGGAGCCCTACAGGGGGACGCTACAGGTACTGTAAAAAACAGGTCCTGTAAACGCCAGCTGTACGTTATCACTATAACCAAATATGAGATAACCTAGGTTGGCTATTCACACAAGGTGAACCCTCGCTGCCTGGAAAAATTTGGAAGTAAACGGAAGCTAGGAGAAGACAGGAAAGATGAAAAAGTAGGAGAAAGACGAAGGCTGGAGGGAGAGAGAGACAGGAAAAGGCAACTACCGATTTCCCCCGGGTGGGTCAGTCCGGGGGTGCCGTCTATGTGAAGCAGAGGCCAAAGGGGTGTGTTGCCTCCGCCGGGGGGCCTTAAAGGTCCAAACACCCAGCATCAGCTCAACCCCCAGGGTCCCCCTTTCCCCAGACAGGGCTAAGCCGCGCACGGCTACACGCGGGAGGGTCCAACCCTCGTGTGCTCGGGTACGTGGTGTCGCAACGCACCAAACGCCTGCTGACGCAGACGCCCCTGCGGGGGTGGTGATGTTGACGATGTATTATGGAGATGTGAGTTGGCTGTAAACTGGCCTAAAAATTGTCGCTGTAAAGTGCGTAAAATCTACGTGCTATAAAATTATGGCAGTGACTCATGACGAATACTTTGAACATTAAAATCCATCGTAAATGAATGATGCGGAATAAAAGATATAAGAGATAGTAAAATTACCTGGAGCACTGCTGCCTCACCGGAGCCCTTGGAACACAAGGACCTAGATGCGCGTGCTATACGAAAGAGCTATCACAGCGGCATCCTCTGAAGAGAGGACCCGCTATGATCATGTGGGGCTAATAACATGTAATACAACATCTTTCAGGAAGCCCAGGACTGCGCTGGAGTCAAACAGCGGTTCTGGGCCTAGTAACATTACTGGATGACGGGAGATGTGCTGGCGGTATGCTAAGGGAAAATGTTTCTTTCGCTCAGATTCGGCTTTCCGACACTCCAGAAGGACGTGGAGGACGGTCAGCCTCTCCCCGCATCTACCACAGGTTGGAGGATCATTTCCAGTGAGCAGAAAGTTATGCGTGCCAAACGTGTGTCCTATTCTGAGGCGACAGAATAGGACATCTGTCCGGTGTGATTTTGTTACGGAGGGCCAAGAACCTAATTGTGGCTTTATTACGTGCAGTTTGTTGTTTACTTCTGCGTCCCACTTACGTTGCCAGTGGTTTCGCAGTTTCCTTCTTAAAAAAGGCTTCAGGTCTGTGACAGGGACCGAAGCGGTAGGATTAACTGTATGCAATGAAATTGATGTGGCCATCTGGTCTGCTAGAACGTTACCCTCAATGCCCCTATGTCCAGGCACCCAGCATACAATGACATGCTGGTTAGACATATACGCTCTACAGAGAATGGAATAGAGCTCAGTAATTACGGGGTTTCTTTGTTTACAGTGTGACTTCAAGGCTTTCACGACGCTTAGGGAGTCTGTAAATAAAATTGTTTTTTGAATATTTGATTTTCTAATATGTTTCACAGCCGACAATAGTGCATGGGCCTCAGCCGTATATATACTTGTTTCAGTGTGCAGTACACCGGATTCCGAGAAGGATGGACCAATGGCTGCGTAGGACACCCCGGCATGCGACTTAGAAGCGTCTGTGTAAAACTCTGTGCACGAGTACTTGTACTGAAGCTCCAAGAAATGCATTTTGATATGTGTCTCTGGCGCATGTTTAGTGACCTCTACAAAGGATCTGTCACACTCTATCAGCTGCCACTCCCAAGGCGGTACTAGCTTAGCTGGAGGCATTAGGCGTTGGTCGAGAACTGGGACATCCATTTCCGTACTAAGTTCTCTTGCACGCAGTGAGAAAGGAAGTCTCATAGAGGGTCTGTTATTAAAAAGTGTTTCACACGTGAAGTCGTTAATGGTTGTAAAACACGGATGTTCCTTATTAGAGCGAACCTTGAGAAAATACGTTAAGCTGATGTTGGTTCGCTGAAGATGGAGTGGCCACTCATTTGACTCTACATATAAACTTTCAACAGGGCTTGTCCTAAATGCGCCAGTGGCCAGACGGATACCCAGATGGTGTACGGGATCTAACATCTTAAGCGCGCTCGGTGCGGCAGAGTGGTATACTACGGCACCATAATCTAACCGTGATCGAACTAGGCTCCTGTAAATATTCAATAAACACTGTCTGTCGCTACCCCACGTTGTGTGGGATAGTACTTTAAGTATGTTCATTGTTCTAAGGCATTTTTCTTTAAGATGTTTTAAGTGAGGAATGAAAGTGAGCCTGGAGTCAAGAATAACACCTAGGAATTTGTGTTCTTTGTTGACAGGAATTTGTTGTCCGCCCAGTTCTACACAAGGATCTGCGACCAGGCCTCTCTTTCTTGTGAAGAGAACACAAGAACTTTTGTGGGGGTTGACCTTAAATCCGTTTTGGTCTGCCCATTTGGACACTTTGTTTAAGCCCTGCTGTACCTGTCTTTCGCATACTGTGAGGTTGCAGGATTTGAAGCCTATTTGTATATCGTCTACGTATACGGAATAAAAGATGGTAGGTGGTACTGAAGCACGTAGTTTGTTCATCTTAACAATAAAGAGAGTGCAGCTGAGCACGCCTCCCTGGGGTACACCTGTTTCCTAAGTAAAGGGACGTGACAGTGCATTGCCGACTTTTACACGGAAGGTACGATTGGACAAATAGCTTTCAATTATTTTCAACATATTTCCACAGATGCCCATTCCCGACAAATCTCGCAAGATCCCGTAGCGCCATGTTGTATCATATGCCTTCTCCATATCGAGGAATATGGAGAGGAAATACTGTTTGTGTACAAAGGCATCGCGAATATGTCCTTCAATGCGCACAAGATGATCTGTTGTTGACCGCCCTTGTCTGAAGCCACACTGATAGGGATCGAGTATATTGTTGAATTCAAGGAAGTGTATGAGTCTGTGATTAATCATTTTTCCAAAGAGCTTACACAAACAATTCGTAAGAGCTATTGGACGATAACTTGCTGTCAAGGAGGGGTCTTTTCCGTGCTTCAGGACAGGAACGACAATCGCCTCTTTCCATGTAGATGGGAGGTATCCCGCAGCTAAAATAGTGTTGTAAAGTGTGAGTAGTGTAACTTGTGTGTCAGCATGTAAGTTTCTGATCATATCATACATGACTCTGTCAGGTCCCGGTGCAGTGCTTTTGCAAGTGTTCAAGGCAGCTCTCAACTCAGCAATACTGAAAGGCCGGTTATAGGGTTCATTCTGTCTGGAGTTCCTAATTATTGGCTTACATTCTTCTATCTGTTTATATTTGAGAAGGGACTGAGAATAATGGGTTGAGCTCGACACGCTCTCGAAATGCTCCCCAAGTGAGTCGGCCTGATCTTTCAGTGTTTCACCTTGTGTGTTTACCAGAGGAAGTGAATATGTTTGTCGCCCTTTTAGCCTATTAACTTTGTTCCATACTTTGGCCTCATCTGTATAGGAATTTATACTTGATAAGAACTTTTCCCAACTTTCTCTTTTAGCCTGTCGGCGGGTTCTCCTGCCCTGGGACTTTACTTTCTTAAAGTTAATAAGATTCTCCGCAGTGGGAGACGCGCGTAGCAACCCCCACGCTTTGTTCTGTTTTTTACGAGCGATTCTACAATCGTCGTTCCACCACGGGACACGCCGTTTGCATGCCAGGCCATTTATTTCTGATATGCATTTTGATGCGGCATCTATTATAAAGGCTGTAAAATATTCAACAGCAGCATCAATTTCTAACGAGGACATGTCATCCCATGATATACTAGTTAGGGTGCGGAATTTCTCCCAGTCAGCTGTGTCAACCTTCCACCTAGGAGCCTGTGGTGGATATTCGATATCTTTAGGTGATCTTAGTAGTATGGGGAAGTGGTCACTTCCGTAAGGATTGTTGTTAACTTCCCATTCAAATTCAGACAGTAGTGACGGGGAAACTAGGCTAAGGTCTATTGAAGAATATGTTCTGTTTGCAAGAGAGTAATATGTGTGTTCCTTCTTATTTAACAGGCACGCACCAGAAGAGAGAAGGAACTGTTCAACAAGTCGTCCTCGCGCATCTATACGAGGGTCGCCCCACAGGTAGTTGTGTGCATTGAAATCGCCAAGAACAATATAAGGTTCTGGCAATTCATCTATGAAGGACTGAAATTCATACTTAGTTAATTTGTAATGTGGGGGTATATAGAGCGAGCACACAGTGATAAGTTTGTTTTGGAGAACAGCACGAACCGCCACTGCTTCAAGGGGCGTTTGTAGCTGCAAACGTTGACACGCTATGCCTTTCTGAATAACAATGGCAACACCGCCCGATGATGCGACAGCATCATCGCGATCTTTGCGATAAGTTATGTACTGTCGGAGAAAGTTTGTATGTTTTGATTTTAGGTGTGTTTCCTGTAAACACAGCACTTTTGGATTGTGTTTGTGTATGAGTTCTTGTACGTCATCAAGGTTCCTGAGAAGACCTCTAACGTTCCATTGAATTATTTGTGTATCCATATTGAAGGTTAATAAGTGCTGTGTGTATGGAAACAGGTGATGCCTTAGGTTACAGAGCGCTTTCGAGGCCCTGTAACAGGGGTTCTGCCCTTTCTGGAGCGTTCGAGTGAGCCTCGCCGCTCCTTAGGCGCTTGGTGCGCCTTGGGAATAGGTGTAGTGTCCATTGCCTCTTGTGAGGCGCCGGACACGTGCTCTTGCGAGCGAGAAGTTACTAGAGAGGGTCCCGCCTTGGAGGGCAAGACCCCTGCGCCCACCAGCCCGGAGGTCGATGGGGCTCCCCGAGAGATTTGGCTGCGCCGGCTGTTGCCAGCGCAGGAAGGGGCCGGGGAGGCCGGGGCAGCCTCGGCTGCGTCAACCTTCGGGGTCGATGATCCCTCATTCAGGGTTGACGGAGCAGCGCTTGCTGCAACCGCCGCGGGGGCAGATGGCGTACCTGCCGACTCACTGCCTGTGGGTCGGACAGCCGCCGGAGGCCGTTGTGACGCTGCCCCCTGACGCGCCACTTCGACATATGTGTTCTTAGGCAGGTATGCGACCCGCCTGCGTGCCTCTTTGAATGATATGTTTTCCTTTACTTTGATTGTGACTATGTCTTTCTCTTTTTTCCAGGACGGGCACGACCGCGAGTATGCGGCGTGCTCGCCTTCACAGTTTACACAATGGAGAGTGTTCACGCAAGCTTCAGAATTATGTTCGTGTGCACTGCACTTCGCACAGGTTTGACGGCCTCGGCAGCTCTGCGAACTGTGGCCGAAGCGTTGGCATTTGAAACATCTAAGCGGATTGGCACATATGGCCTAACACGGAGCTTGATGTACCCGGCCTCTACAGACTCGGGCAGAATACTTGAGCCGAAAGTTAATATAAGGTGTTTGGTCTTGATTTCTTTGCTGTCACGCCTGATCTTAATTATTTTAACATTGATAACGTTCTGGTCACTGAAGCCCTCCAAGAGTTTATCCTCAGTGAGCTCCAGCAAGTCATCGTCCGAGACAACACCGCGGCTTGTGTTCATGGTACGGTGCGGGATGATGTTTGTGGTTTAATGGCGCAAGGGCCAGGTGTGGCCAAAGAGCGCCATGCTAGTGGTATTTAATATGTCGTGGTCTGATGGGTTTTGTGAATTTAATGTGACGTGGCTGTAAAGGGGCCTAAAAGAGTTGGTGCAAATTGCATAAAAATTACACGTAATAAAATTATGGCAATGATTAATGACGTGTACTATGATCACTAAAATGCATTAAGAAATAATGATGCATTATATAAAATATGCGAGATGCTAAAATTGTCTAAAAGCACTACTGCCTCGCCAGAGCCCTTGAAACGCAAGGGCCGAGAGGCATGTGCTATACAGAGAAACTATCCTAGCGATATCCTACGGAAAGAGGACGCGCTACGAAATGAATGGGCTTATAACATGTAGTACAACATCTTTTAAGAAAGCGAGGACTGCTGTGGTCTTAAAAAGCGGTTCTTCACCAAGAAACATAGCCGGATGCAGGGGAATACAATGGCGGTATGCAAACGAGAAATGTTTCCTCCTGTCTCTTTCGGCTTCCCGGCACTCCAGCAAGACATGGAGGACGGTCAGCCGATCGCCACATCTGCCGCAGGTTGGAGGCTCATTACCGGACAAGAGAAAGTTGTGAGTGCCAAATGTGTGTCCTATTCTCAGTCTTGTGAATAGGACATCTGTTTTGTATTTTCGTAGTTGGGTGCCAGGGACCTAGCTTCGGCTTAATTAGGTGAAGCTTATTACTTGTTTCTGTATCCCACAAGCGTTGCCAGTGGCTTCGGAGTTTGTGTCTTAGAAAAGGCTTCATGTCTGTGGCAGGGACAGCAGCAGAACGAATACCTTGCGATGCTACTGATTTGGCGATCTCGTCGGCAAGCACATTTCCCTCGATTCCTCTATGGCCAGGAACCCAGCATATTGTTGTTGTTGTTGTTGAGTTTAATGGCGCATAAGCAACTAAGGCCATCATGCGCCAACAGCAAGGTATAATGTAGGGAAAAGCTGGGTAACCTCAAAAGGTCCTTTTCTGATAGAGGACCCCGAGGATTCCAACAAATTAAATAAACACCTCAGCGTTCTTCTCAGACATGAGAAGGTGGATGAGGTGTGTCACTGGATGTGAAAGAGAACAAGGTCAAGCTTTACAATTTTTCGAGAAAACCGGTTTCTTTTAAAAAGCTAAATACATGAATTGTGCGAACCAGTGCACCTTCGCTTAAAATCAATGAAGGATGAAAAGGAATGCGTTCGCTGTAAAATGGCGTAAAATATTTTTTTCTCAATGTCTCAAGTCGTCTGCAGGAGAGTAAAATGTGGGTTACTGTAAGTTCGTCTCCGCATTTGTCACAAACAGGCTTGTCTTTTTTTGTCAGCAAGTAAATATGGGTGAGGTGTGTGTGTCCAATTCGGAGTCGACATAAGACAACTTCAATAAAACGTTCTTGGTGTGAACATGACTTCCACTCTTCGATGATGGGTTTTACAAGGCGTAGCTTATTATTCGTTTGGTTGTTCCATGCGGACTGCCATTTTTCTTTCAGTTTATGGCACACTAATTTCATGCAATCTCTGTAAGGAATTCTTATGTTTTTGATTTGCTTATTTCGAGCTTTCGCTGCACTCTCGTCTGCTTTCTCATTTCCACAGATTCCTACGTGGCTCGGCACCCAACAAAATTTGATGTTTTGTCCCCGCCTCGCGGCTTCTGTTATGTTGTGTAGGATGTCACCGATTATTGGCAGAACTGCATTCCTAGGCTGAAGTGCTGTAAGTATGCTTAGTGAGTCTGTATAAATGATGCTGTTTTCAATGTTTTCATGTAATATTCTTTCCACAGCCATGGAAATTGCATGACTCTCTGCAGTGAGAATTGATGCACATTGCGGCAGCCGTACTATTTCTTCCCAGCTATTCTGTATCACAGCACATCCCACGTAGTGTGCAGCTTTGGAACCATCGGTGTAAAATGCTGTGTATTCCACATATTTTTCTTTTAGTGCTAAATATTCTTGTAATATATGTTCCTGCGGCGTTAGTTTTTTCTGAAAACGTGTTAATGATAAGTCACAAACAGAAGGCAAGCAATACCATGGTGGCAGTGGATCAGGTTTCTGGGCAATATTAGGCAGTGTGTCCGTTACATGTAACTCTTGTAATTTCTCTTCAAAACGGAGGAGTGGTCTGATAGCCTGGGGTTTGTTCGTGAATAATATTCTAGATGGGCATTTGTTAACTATTGGGTAACATATATGTTTTGGCAAGGAACGGATTTTTAGAACATACGAGCATGTCAGCATGCTTCTTCTGTCGGCAAGTGGGGGTTCGTTGGTTTCTACATACAAACTGGTTATGTTAGTTAGTTAATTCGGGTTTAATGGCGCAAAAGCGACTAAGGCCATGCTGCGCCAGTCACAGGACAGTATAAGATCTAATGTTAGGGTAGTTATAGCTGCGTTACCTTAAAGTCGATGTAGATAATTGGTTTCACCTAAAAACTGGAACAGGTTGGTGAATGGCACTAGTGGATCATCGCCTAATATTAAAGCAGGGTGCAGAGGTATATGTAAGTGATACAAATTTTTGAAATGTTTCCGTCTCTGTGTTTCAGTGTGTGGGCATGATATAATGATGTGGGTTACTGTGAGTGTTTCGTGACATTTCTCGCATGTTGGTGGACTTTCGTTTCGAAGTAAAAAATTGTGTGTTAGATGCGTGTGTCCAATTCGAAGTCGACATAACATTACCTCATAGAATCGTTCTTGATGAGTGCATGATTTCCACTCGTGAAGCAGGGGTTTAGTTATATGTAATTTGTTATTTACGCACGAGTTCCATTCTTGTTGCCATTTTGATGCTAGGGCCTTACGAACCGCTCTGATGCTGTCTTTGTATGGAAGTGTTATGTGTGTGATGCTTTTGTGCGCTGCCATGGATGCGCTTCTATCTGCAGCTTCATTCCCTGCTATCCCAACATGGCTTGGGACCCAGCAGAATCGTATGGTTCCTTCGTATTTCTTGCTAAACACTATGTTTAAGATATCCCCAAGCAGGGGTTCAGACGCGGAGTTTAAGTTAAGGGCTCTTAGGGCACTTAACGAGTCGGTATAAATAACAGCATTCTTCTGCTTGTCGGAAGTAATTTTTTTAACTGCCATCCATATCGCATAAACTTCGGCGGTAAAGACTGAAGAAAAATTATTTATGCGAATGCTATTTTCCCAATGTTTTGTTACGATCCCGACACCTACGTATTCTTGTGTTTTAGAGCCGTCAGTGTAAAATTCTGTGTAGTTTTTATATTTTTCTTGGATAGCTCGGAACTCCTGTATTATATGCTCTTGTGGAATGTCTTTTTTCTTTATATGTGTTAACGTCCAGTCACACAGCTGTGTAAAATTGCACCACGGGGGCAATCTTGGTGGCCTTTCGGCAACCTGCAGGGCTTCGGGAGGAACATCATAGGTCTGACAATATTGTTCGTGTCTTAAGATGAGTGGCCGAATTATGTTTGGTTTATTTGTGTAGTGTATTCGTGATTGGCACTGTGTTACGATGTTGTAGCATATATGTTGTGGTGATGACCGAATTCTTAGTACATAGCAAATTGTAAGTTGTGCTCTGCGGTGCTGTAATGAAGGCTCATTAGCGTCAACGTATAAACTTTGTACAGGCGATGTCCTGTAGGCACCGCTCGCCAGTCGTAGGCCAAGATTGTGAACTGGATCAAGTCGCTTAATGTAGGACTGCCTAGCTGCACCATAAACTACACTGCCGTAGTCGAGGATGCTACGTACGAGGGATCGGTATATACGTAGTAGACATGTTCGGTCAGATCCCCAGTGCTTATGTGATAAAACCTTTAGGATATTTAGCGCTTTGTTTGCTTTAATTTTGGTTGCGTTAATGTGGGCCAGGAAGTTCAGTTTAGTGTCAAACGTTACGCCTAGAAATTTATAGTGTTCTTTGACCGGTAGCATTGTACCATGCAATGTGAGACCTGGAGTACACTGTAACCCTCGCTTCTGGGAAAAGAGAACTGTAACAGTTTTGTGTGTTGAGAACCGGAAACCATTTTTGTTGGCCCATTGTGTAAGATTATTTATTGTTATTTGTAGTTGTCGTTCACAGGTGGGTAAGCTTGAGGCGCGGCAAGCCATTTGCAAATCGTCGACATATATTGAGTGCATAACAGATGATGGGATGATCTTATTTACCGAGTTCATTTTGACTATGAAGAGCGTCGTGCTCAGAATGCAACCTTGTGGAACGCCATTTTCTTGTGTGAATGTGTGCGAGAGTGTTGTGCCGAGACGTACTTGAAATGTTCGGTTTGACATGAAATCGCATAGACAATTTAGCATTCTTCCGCGAATTCCCATGTCAGCCAGGTCTCTCAAAATTCCGTATCGCCATGTGGTATCATATGCCTTTTCAAAATCAAAGAAAACCGCGAGGCAGTATTGCTTGTGAAGAAACGCGTCACGGATTTCTTGCTCTAGTCGCACGAGATGGTCAGTGGTGGAACAGCCCTTTTTGTATCCGCACTGGTGTTTGTCTATTAGGTTTCTTGTTTCTAGGATGAATGTGAGTCTTATGTTTATAATGCTCTCATAAGATTTGGCTAGGCAACTTGTTAGTGCAATGGGTCTATAGCTGCTAGGGGATGTAGCGGGTTTACCAGGTTTTAGAAAAGGAACTACCACTGCTTTTTTCCAATCTGTGGGCATTACTCCAGACTCCCATATCTTATTGAAAAATTTAAGAAGTGCCCTTACCGATGCTTGGGATAGGTGTGCCAGCATTGTGTAGTGCACACGGTCAGGACCTGTTGCCGTTTTTTTTCCAGCAGAGAGGACTCTGTTCAATTCGTGTATTGTGAGGGGTTTATTGTACATTTCAGCTAAAGCCCCAGTGGTAGGCAGCCTCTCTTTCTCAGCCGATTCTTTATATTTTAAAAATGTATTTGAATAGTTTGCTGAGCTGGATATGTTATGAAAGTGTTCACCTAATAAGTTGGCCTGGTCCTGTAGTGTTGTTTGTGTGCCTGGACATGTAAGTAGTGGTATAGTGTATGATGAGTACTCTCCTCTAAATTTCCTCACCTGGTCCCACATTCGTTTTGATGTGACTGTACTATTGATTGAAGATATGTATTTATGCCATGATAATTTTTCTGCATTTCTTCGAATATATCGTGCTTTGGCTTTGGCCTGTTTGAAATTTAGAAGATTGTTATAAGTGGGGTACCTTCGTAGGATTCCCCAGGCCTTATTTTGTTCTTTTTTGGCCTTAGTACATTCGCTTGTCCACCAAGGATTTAGCTTTTTGCGCACAATACCGGAAGACTGCGGTATCGCCTTTTCTGCCGCTGTGATTATGACTTCAGTGATTTTTTTATTAAGTTCATCAATACTGAGCTCTGACGAAAAGACATTTTCCAGTTTCGCGTTCTGCATAAAAACCTGCCAGTCCGCGAGCTGTAATTTCCATCGGCGTGGTCTAGTTACTAGGGTTTGTGGTGATGATAGGTGTTTGATGAGTGCGGGTAAATGGTCGCTACCATATGATGTGTCGAGAGCTTCCCATTTAAAATCAGTGAAAAGAGAGGGTGAACAAAAAGCTAAATCTAAACAACTAAAAGTGCGGGAAGTCGGTGAGAAATAAGTTGGCGCACCTGAGTTTAAAAGACAGATATCGTTTGACAGAATAAAATCTTCAACGAGTTGCCCTCTTTGGTCAGTTTTGACACTGCCCCAAAGAGTACAATGAGCATTAAAATCGCCTACTAAAACAAATGGTTCCGGTAATTGTTCTGTTAAATTTTCTAACTGTTTAGTAGTGAAGTGGGTGTGAGGTGGAATATACAGTGAACAAATGGTGATGGTTTTATAAGATAGAATGGTGACAGCTACGGCTTCTAAAGATGTATTCAATTGGACATTTCGGGTAGGAGTGCCGCCCTGCACGACTATAGCCACTCCGCCTGACAAACGGGTGGAACATTCGCGGTCCCTTCGGACAACGGTGAAACCTTTGAGAATTTGACTATTTTTCGCGCCGAGATTCGTTTCCTGAAGACATACAGCAACTGGTGAAAAGATGTTGATGATGTCTTTGATGTCACCTAAATTGTGTATGAGACCTCTACAATTCCAATGGATAATAAAAGCCATTTTGAAATTGAAAGGTAAGAATTGGCACTATGGAATGAATAAGAGGTGAGATGTTAGGTGACATGGAATTTAAAAGACTTATACAAATGAGCGGTAACCTTTAGGTTATCGCTTTCTTAATCTGAGTTGTTATTGGGATTTTGTCCCGCTTACCGCGCTCAAGAGAGCGCTTGTCCTTTGGTGTCAATGACACCGGGGTTTTTGCGTCGACCTCCATCGCTCTCTCTGAGGCGCTGGAGGATCGAGAGTTAGGCGCCGAGACACGTGTCTCGGGCCTTGGGGTTCGCTTGATCTTAGGGCCCTGCGGGACTGGTGTCTGCAGGGCGTTTGAAGAGGATGGAGCAGCGTCGGCTGCTTCCACCACGGGGGCGGGAGGGGTCACTGCGGGACCACTGCGCGTGGGCTCGGAGGACTCCTGAGGCCTCTGTGACGCTGCCCCCATCTGCGTCACATCGGCGTAACTTCTTCGCGGAAGGTACGACAGCCGCTTTCTAGCTTCATAGAACGAGATTTTTTCTTTGACTGTTAAAGCAATTACTTCTTTTTCTTTTTTCCAGCAAGGGCAGGACCGCGAATAAGCGGGATGATCTCCCTTGCAGTTGACACAAAGTGGAGAAGAGGTGCAATTGTCAGTTTGGTGATCGTTCGAACTGCATTTAGCACAAGTATTTCGTCCTCGACATGCATGCGAAGCATGTCCAAACCTTTGGCATTTGAAACATCGTCTGGGGTTCGGAATATATGGTCTAACATTTACCTTTACATAACCTGCATCCAGCGAGGTAGGCATTACACTCGTTCCAAAGGTGAGTATTACATGTTTTGTGGGGATTTCTTGGTCGTTCCTGCGGATGACAATTCTTTGGACTTTGGTAACATTTTGTTCCTGGAAACCTTCCAGCAGTTCTTCGTCGCTTAAGCCAATAAAATCTTCCTCTGATATTACACCCCTGCTTGTATTCAATGTTCTGTGCGGTGAAATTGTCACTGTTGCGTTACCAATACTGGTAAGTTCTGTGAGCTTTTGCGCTTGGTCTTTGTCATTGAGTTCTAGGAGGAGGTCCCCGCTAGACATTTTTGAAGCTTTGTATGTAGGTCCGATTTTTTCTTTTAGACACTTGGCCACTAGGAATGGAGAGAGCTTTCTCACTGGTACGTTGTTTTCGCTGTGCAGTACATAGAACTTAGGAAATGATGGAACATTGCTCCGAAAAGAGAACTGGAACGTTGCTTCGGTGCGGCATCTTTTCAGACGCCGATCATAGAGAATGGAGGTTTGCGCTGCCATGAGAAAATTGTGTATGTTCGGCAACAGCGCCGACCGCCCACCACGGAGCCCAACGAGGGGACGCGGCAGAGCTTGTGTACAAGCCTGCACGACGCCAGCCGTACGCCGTCACTATAACCCAATATGGTGTACCCAAGGTAGGATATCCACACAAGGTTAACCCTTGCCGCCGTGGAGAAAGGAAGTAAATGGAAGAGAGAAGAAGACAGGAAAGATAAAAAAGTGAGAGATAAAGATTAAGATTTGGGGAGAAAGAGACAGGAAGAGGCGACTACCGATTTCCCCCGGGTGGGTCAGTCCGGGGGTGCCGTCTACGTGAAGCCGAGGCCAAAGGGGTGTGTTGCCGCCGCCAAGGGGCCGTAAAGGTCCAAACACCCGGCATTGGCTCAACCCCCAGGATCCCCTTTTCCCCGGACACGGCTAAGCCGCGCACGGCTACACGCGGGAGGGTCCAACCCTCGTGTGCTCGGGTACGTGGTGTCGCAACACACCAAACGCCTGCTTACGCAGACGCCCCTGCGGGGAAACTGGTTATGGGCGACGTCCTGTAGGCACCAGTTGACAAGCGTAAACCTAAATTGTGTACTGGGTCCAATCGTTTCAAATATGATGATCTGGCAGAGCCATACACTATACACCCATAGTCTAAGGAGGAGCGTATGACGGAGCGGTATATTTGTAGAAGGCATGCCCTATCAGAGCCCCAGCGTTTCCGTGAAAGGACTTTAAGTATGTTGAGTGCTCTAGAGGCCTTGTTTTTCACCGTGTTTATGTGAGGTAGGAATGTTAGCTTTCTGTCAAATGTAATGCCAAGAAATTTGTGCTCGTTTTTCACTGGGAGTTCGGTTTCATTAAGGTGTAGGGTGGGATCAGCCTGTAAACCTCGTTTCAGCGAGAACATAACGGCCACTGTTTTCTGTGGAGAAAACTGGAACCCATTTTTATCTGCCCATGTTGCTAGTTTGTTTATTAGTAACTGTACTTGCCTCTCGCATGTTGATACGCTTGATGATGTGCAAGCTATCTGGAGATCATCAACGTAAACTGAATACATAATGGATTTCGGAATTATTTGTGCTAGGGAATTCATTTTTACAATAAAGAGTGTAGTGCTTAAGATACACCCTTGTGGTACCCCATTTTCCTGACTGAACTTCCTTGAGAGAGTTGAACCGAGGCGCACATGGAAGGAACGGTTGGACAAAAAGTCACGCAGGCAGTTTAACATCCTGCCGCGAATGCCCAGATCTACTAGGTCGCGGAGAATGCCATACCTCCATGTAGTATCATAAGCCTTGTCTAGATCAAAAAAGACGGCAAGGCAGTGTTGTCTGTGGATGAATGCCTCTCGAATTGTGTTTTCAAGTCGAATGAGGTGATCAGTTGTAGAGCACGTTTTTTTAAAACCACACTGATGGATGTTGAGTAGTTCACGGGAGTCTAGAATAAACATCAATCTAATATTCAAAATGCTTTCGAAAGATTTCGCCAGACAGCTGGTAAGGGCTATTGGCCTATAACTACCGGGAGATGTCGGTGGCTTTCCGGTTTTCAAAAAGGGTACAATAATAGCTTTTTTCCAGGATTCCGGTATTTTCCCTTGTAACAGTATCTTGTTGGAAAAATTCAGAAGTGCATTTATAGCGGATTCGGAAAGATGTGCCAGCATTTCATAATGAATTTCATCGGGCCCTGGTGCAGTTTGTTTCCCGGCAGACAGAACTCTAGTGATTTCTTGATGAGTGATTAAACTGTTATACGGCTCATTTGTGCTGCCACTAATCGGAAGCCTTTGCTTTTCAGCCACGTTCTTATATTTTAAAAATGACTGAGTGTAGTGTGAAGAACTAGAGACTGCAGCGAAATATTCTCCTAATATGTTGGCCTGTTCCTCTATACTTGTTTGGATGCCGGGGGTTGTCAGGAGAGGAATTGTAAATGGGGAGTAGCTACCATGGAGCTTACGTACCTGCTCCCACATGTTTTTTGATGTGACTGTGCTATTTATTGATGAAACGTATGCTTGCCATGACGTCTTTTCGGCATTACGGCGGACGTATCGAGCTTTAGCTCGGGCCTTTTTAAAGATTAGGAGGTTTTCCTGAGTGGGATATCGGCGAAGGACACCCCAGGCTTTATTTTGTTTTCGCTTTGCTTCTTTGCATTCCCGAGTCCACCACACCTTGTGATTTTGTCTCACCACTCCTGAAGTCTGGGGGATAGCTAAACGGGCAGCGGCTAAAATACAGGTTGTGAGTTGTTCATTGATATCATCGACACTAAGGTCTTCAGAAAAGACTTCATCTAGATTGGCTTTTTCTCTAAACAGTGTCCAGTCAGCTGCTTGGAGCTTCCATCGTCGTGGTTTGTTTGGAATGATTGCAGGTGAGGATGGAAGAGTGATTGTAACTGGTAGATGATCGCTTCCATATAGGTTATCTATGACGTCCCATTTAAAATCGTTAAAAATACAAGGTGAACTAAAAGATAAATCGATACAGCTCATCTTTCCTGAGCTTGGGGAGCAGTATGTTGATTTGCCAGAATTCAACAAACAAACATTATTGCTTAAAATAAAATCTTCTATAATTTGTCCTCTTACGTCTGTTTTCTCGCTTCCCCAAAAACTGGAATGCGCATTGAAATCCCCAACTACCAGATAGGGTTCTGGTAATTGTTGGAACAGGTCCTCTAACTCATGAAGGGTTATTTTTAGGTGTGGTTCTAAATACACAGAGCACACCGTAATCGTTTTGTATGAGAGCAAAGTGGCTGCCACAGCTTCAAATTTGGTTTTTATTTTGACTTCACGAGCTGCAATGCCACTTTGTACAATGATGGCTACCCCTCCTGAGAGCCTGTTTGCTTGCTCTCGGTCACGGCGAAAGACTTTGTATTTTTTTAGTGCATTTGTATGCTGAGGACCTAAGTTCGTTTCCTGTAGGCACATTGCTACAGGAGAGCAAGAATTTATTATCTCTTTTATATCACTGAAATTATTTAGTAGTCCTCTGCAATTCCAGTGTATTAGGAACGCCATATTGATTTATGTGTGTGGGGTCGGGATACGTTTAATTGGTTTTCGCCCCGTGATTCGGGGGTTTTCTTTACACGCAGTATCCAAGGAGCTCCGCCGTCCCTGTGACGTTGACGGCACGGAACCACCCTGGCATGTCTCCATTACCTCATCAGAGGCGCTGGAGGGTCGTGCAGACTGCACGTCGGCACTTTTTTCAGACCTCTCTTCGTGGGCAGAGGCCTTGAGGCTTGCCAACTCGAGGGACGGCATAGCCTGCTTTGCGGCTGGTGGAGCAGCGTGAGCTGCTCCCACCGGGGGCGAGGATGGCTCCGTCCCAGCCTCACTATGTGTGGTCTGGGCAGGTGCCGGAGGCCGGTGTGGTGGATCGCCCTGTCGCACCACATCGGCGAAGTTCATGTTCGGTTTCAGTGAAAACGTGTTTTTAACTAGGATGCGGTTTCTAGCCACTTTGAATGAAATGTTCTCAATTGTTTTCAATGTAATGATTTCTTTTTCTCTCTTCCATGAGGGACAAGATCTGGAGTATGCAGCATGTTCTCCTTCACAGTTCGCGCAGCGTGGTGCTGCTTCGCATATTTCAGAAGCATGGTCTTTGGATGCGCATTTCGCGCAGGTTTTGCGACCACGGCAACTCTGGGAGCCATGGCCAAATCTCTGACAGTTGAAGCAACGTCGAGGGTTCGGTATGTATGGGCGAACTGCAACTTTCGTATACCCAACTTCAATTGTCTCTGGAAGTGTGCAGCAAGTGAAAGTCAAAATTAGATGCTTGGTAGGTAACTCTTTGTTGTCTTTTCTTATTTTAATTCTCTGAACGTTGCTGACATTTTGTTCGGAAAGCCCATTTAGCATTTCTTCTTCGGAGAGATCCAAAAAGTCAATTTCAGAAATCACCCCACGCACTGTGTTCAGCGATCTGTGGGTTGAAATTGAGACGGGGATGTCTTCAAACGACACGATATTAGCAAGTTTGCACACTTGAGCTTTGCTTTGGATTTCTAGCAGTAAGTCACCGCTAGCGAGCTTTGTTACTTTATAGTTGGTGCCTATGGCTTCTTTCAGACATCTTGCTACTGTGAACGGGGATATTTTTCTAGCCGGTTTTTCTGGCTTTTCACTGTGTATCACGTGATACTTAGGGAAGATTTCTTTGGTTTTTTGAAAAAAATCAGCTGTGACATCGGTCCGCCCTCTTTTGTGAGGGCGATCTGGTTTGGAGAGAGGAGGTGCCATGGGAAAAATGTATTATTCGGCCGCGGTGCCAGCCACCCACCATGGAGCCCTACAAGGGGACGGGAGAGGAACTTGTAAGCAAGTCCTCCCCACGCCAGCTGTACAGCGCAACTATAACCAAATATGGCTGAACTCAGGACAGCTCGCCACACAAGGTTAACCCTAGCCACCAAGGAAAAAAGGGAAAACGCAAGAAGAGATGAGGAGATAGGAGAGTTGTGAGAAAGGAGATAGGAAAGTGAAAGATATAGGGGAGGACAGGAAAAGGCGACTGCCGATTTCCCCCGGTCGGGTCAGGCCGGAGGTGCCGTCTACGTGAAGCAGAGGCCAACGGAGTGTGTTGCCGCCGCTGGGGGGCCGTAAAGGTCCAAGCACCCGGCATTGACTCAACTCCCAGGATCCCCTTTTCCCCGGACACGGCTAAGCCGCGCACGACTACACGCGGGAGGGTCCAACCCTCGCCCAGCATATTACTACATGCCTATGTGATAAGTAGATGTTACATAAGAGTGAGTAGAGTTCATTGAAGACAGGATTAGTATGCTTTTGAGAAGACGTGAGTGCTTTTACAAGGCTTAACGAGTCTGTGAATATGATGGCTTTGTCCAGTTTCAGTTTCTTTATATGTTTTACTGCACACAGTACTGCGTAGACTTCTGCAGTGAAGATACTTGTTATGGGGTTCAACACGTCAGAATCAGTAAAAGAGGGCCCAACAGCAGCGTAGGATACGCCAGCATGTGATTTTGATGCGTCTGTGTAAAACTCTGAGCAGGAGTACTTCAATTGAAGCTCCCGGAAATGCATGATAATTTCAAGCTCAGGAGCGTGCTTTGTGACCTTTAGAAACGATACGTCACATTCTATCACCTGCCACTGCCAGGGCGGTATTAGCTTAACAGCAGGCATTAGGCGATGTTCGAGAAATGGGACATCCATTTCTTCGCCAAGTTCTCTTACACGTATTGAGAAAGGTAATCTCAAAGAGGGTCTATTACGAAAAAGTGTTTCACACGACAATTCGTTAACGGTTGTGAAACATGGATGTTCCTTATTAGAGCGCACTTTCAGGAAGTAGTTAAAGCTGATGTATGTTCTCCGAAAATGGAGTGACCACTCATCGGACTCGACATACAGACTTTCAACAGGGCTTGTTCTAAATGCGCCAGTGGCCAGGCGGATTCCCAGATGGTGAACGGGGTCTAACATTTTTAGTGCACTCGGGGCGGCAGAGTGATATACTACGGCACCATAGTCTATTCGTGATCGAACTAGGCTCCTGTAAAGGTTCAACAGGCATTTCCTGTCGCTACCCCATGTTGTGTGGGATAGGATTTTAAGTAGGTTCATTGTTTTTAGACATTTTGTTTTTAGACATTTTAGGTGTGGAATGAAGGTAAGCTTGGAGTCAAGTATAACACCTAGAAATTTGTGCTCTTTGTTAAAAGGAATTTGTTGTCCGCCCAGCGCTAGAAAAGGATCTGGGACAAGGCCTCTCTTTCTTGTGAAGAGAACGCAGGAACTTTTCTGGGGGTTGATTTTAAATCCATTTTGGTCTGCCCACATGGACACCTTGTTTAGGGCCTGCTGTACCTGTCTCTCGCAGACTGTGAGGTTGCAGGATTTGAAGCCTATTTGTATATCGTCTACATAGACGGAATAAAAAATAGCTGGTGGTAATGATGCCCGAAGCGTGTTCATCTTTACGACAAAGAGCGTGCAGCTGAGTACGCCACCCTGGGGTACCCCAGTTTCCTGTATGAATGTACGCGACAGTGCAGGACCTATTCTCACCCGAAATGTACGGTTCTCCAGGTAGCTCTCTATGATAGTTAACATATTGCCGCGGATGCCCAGCACCGAAAGGTCGCTCAGGATTCCGTACCGCCAGGTTGTGTCGTATGCTTTTTCCATATCCAGAAATACAGATAAGAAAGATTGTCTGTGTACGAAGGCATCGCGAATGCTCGCTTCGATGCGCACGAGATGGTCGGTTGTAGATCGCCCTTCCCTAAAACCGCATTAAAATGGGTCAAGCATTTTACTAGACTCTAGGAGATGTATCAGACGGCGATTGATCATTTTTTCGAAAAGCTTACAGAGGCAGCTTGTAAGCGCTATGGGACGGTAGCTAGTGAGCAATGAAGTGTCTTTACCATGCTTCAAAACAGGGATCACAATAGCCTCCTTCCACTTCGATGGGAGATAACCAGCAGCCCAGATAGCATTGAGAAGTGTAAGTTTCGTGATTTTTGTGTCGGAGTGCAGGTGTTTAAGCATATCATACAAGATTCTATCGGGGCCCGGTGCAGAGCTCCGACATAATGACAAGGAGGCTTTAAGTTCAGCAATGGTAAAAGGGCGATTATAAGGATCGTTTGGCGTGCACTTCCGATTCAGAGGCTTGAGTTCTTCTATTTCTTTATATTTAAGGAAGTTCTCTGAATAGTGAGTGGAGCTAGACACGCGCTCGAAGTGTTCACCCAGAGCATCAGCCTGGTCTTGCAGGGTATCGCCATGTGTGTTTACCAAAGGGAGGGAGTATGTTTGTCGAGCTCTTATGCAATTTACCCTGTTCCAGACTTTGGCCTCATCTGTATACGTGTTTATACCCGATAAAAACTTCTGCCAACTGTCTCTTCTGGCCTGTCGGCGGGTTCGCCTGCCTTGTGATTTTACTTTTTTAAAATTGATGAGATTCTCCGCAGTGGGGGAGGCGCGTAGCAACCCCCACGCTTTGTTTTGTTTCTTTCGAGCGATCCTACAATCGTCGTTCCACCACGGGACACGCCGTTTGCATGCCAATCCATTTACTTGTGATATACATTTAGTTGCGGCATCTATTATGAAGGCTGTAAAATATTCCACGGCAGCATCAATTCCTAACGAGGACATGTCATCCCATGATATACTGGTTAAGTTTTGGAATTTCTCCCAGTCTGCTGTCTCAGTCTTCCACCTAGGAGCCTGTGGTGGATATTCGTCTTCTTTAAGTGTTCTTAATAGTACGGGGAAGTGGTCGCTTCCGTAGGGATCGCTGGTAACTTCCCATTCTAGTTCAGGCAGTATGGACGGAGAAACTATGCTCAGATCAATTGAAGGAAAAGTATTGTTTGCAAGACAGTAATATGTGGGTTTCTTCTTATTGAGAAGGCACGCACCAGAAGAGAAAAGGAACTGTTCAATAAGACGACCTCGCGAATCTATACGAGAGTCGCCCCACAGAGAACTGTGCGCATTGAAATCGCCAAGAACAACGTAAGGTTCTGGCAATTGATCAATAAAGGATTGGAATTCGTGCTTCTTTAATTTGTAATGTGGGGGTATGTAAAGAGAGCTAATGGTGATGAGTTTGTTTAGGAGTACAGCTCGAACCGCCACTGCTTCGAGAGGCGTTTGTAGCTGTAAAAGTTGACATGCAATGCTCTTATGGATAGCAATGGCAACACCGCCCGATGATGCGACAGCACCATCGCGATCTTTGCGAAATGTTATATACTGTCGGAGAAAGTTTGTGTGTTTGGGTTTTAAGTTTGTTTCTTGTAAACACAGCACTTTGGGATTGTGTTTGTGGATTAGTTCTTGAACATCATCAAGGTTTCTAAGGAGACCTCTGACGTTCCACTGAATTATCTGTGTATCCATATTGGAGGTCAATAGGTGCTGTGTTTACGGAAACGGAAGAGGTGCCTTAGATTACAGAGCCCTTTCGAGGCCCTGTAACAGGGGTTTTGCTCTTTCTGAAGCGTTCGAGCGAGTGTCGACGCTCCTTCGGCGCTAGGTGCGCCTTGAGGATAGGTGTTGTGTCCATTGCCTCTAGTGAGGCGCCGGACACGTGCTCTTGCGAGCGAGAAGTTACCAGGGAAGATCCCGCCTTGGAGGGCAAGACCCCTGTGCCCACCAGCCCGGAGGTCGATGGGGCTCCCTGAGGGATTTGGCTGCGCCGGCTGTTGCCAGCGCTGGAAAGGGCCGGGGAGGTTGGGGCAGCCTCGGCTGCGCCCACTTTCGGGGTCGATGGCCCCGTTTGCTGAGTAGGCGGAGCAGCGCTAGCTGCAACCGCCGCGGGGGCAGATGGCGTAACTGCCGACTCACTGCCTGTGGGTCGGACAGCCACCGGAGGCCGCTGTGACGCTGCCCCCTGACGCGCCACTTCGGCAAAGCTTTTCTTTGGCAGGTACACTACCCGCCTGCGTGCCTCTTTGAAGGATATATTCTCTTTTACTTTGATCGTTACTATTTCTTTTTCCTTCTTCCATGAGGGGCACGACCGCGAGTACGCGGCGTGATCCCCGTCACAGTTTACACAGTGGAAGGCGTTCTCACAAGCTTCAGAGGTGTGTTCTTGGGCACTACATTTAGCACAAGTCTGGCGGCCTCGGCAGCTCTGCGAGCTGTGACCGAAGCGCTGGCATTTGAAACAACGGAGTGGGCTTGGCACGTACGGCCTAACACGGAGCTTGATGTACCCGGCCTCGATTGACTCGGGCAAGATACTTGATCCAAAAGTAATTATTAGGTGCTTCGTCTGGATCTCTTTACCATCCCGCCTCATCTTAATCCTTCTGACGTTGATCACATTTTGTTCGCTGAAGCCCTCCAGGAGCTCCGCCTCAGTCAGGTCAATCAAATCATCATTTGACACAACACCACGGGTGGTGTTCATTGTACGGTGTGAGGTTACTGTTATGGGGGTCTCCCCAAATGACACAAGTTTCTGTATATTCTCATATTGTTTCAGATCGCGGAGCTCCAAGAGGAGGTCACCGCTTCCCATTCTCGACACCTTGTAACCTGGACCAAAAACATCAGTCAAGGACTTTGAGACAAGGAATGGGGAAATGTTTCGAACTGCTTTGTTTGGCTTTTCAGAGTGGATAACGTGGAAGCGCGGGAAATTCTGGATTTGGTGTCCAAAAAACTTGAAGACATCTTCGGTGCGCCCTCGTTTCTGAGGGCGATCAACAAGGGAGGGGAAAGAAGTTTCCATGAAAATATGTGTACATTCGGCAACAGCGCCGACCGCCCACCATGGAGCCCAACGAGGGGACGCGGCAGAGCTTGCATACAAGTCTGCACGACGCCAGTCGTACGCCGTCACTATAACCGAATATGGTTTACCCAAGGTTGGATAGCCACACAGGGTTAACCCTTGCCGCCAAGGAGAAAGGAAGTAAATAGAAGAGAGAAGAAGACAGGAAAGATGTAAAGTGAGAGATAAAGACGAAGGTTTGAGAAGAGAGAGACAGGAAAAGGCGACTACCGGTTTCCCCCGGGTGGGTCAGTCCGGGGGTGCCGTCTACGTAAAGCAGAGGCCAAAGAGGTGTGTTGCCACCGCCGAGGGGCCGTAAAGGTCCAAACACCCGGCATTGGCTCAACCCCCAGGATCCCCTTTTCCCCGGACACGGCTAAGCCACGCACGGCTACACGCGGGAGGGTCCAACCCCCATGTGCTCGGGTACGTGGTGTCGCAACACACCAAACGCCTGCTGACGCAGACGCCCCTGCGGGGTCCCCAAGTGAGTCTGCCTGGTCTTGTAGTGTATCGCCCTGTGTGTTTACCAGGGGGAGTGAATGTGTTTGCCGCCCTCTAATCCTATTAACTCTGTTCCAGGCTTTGGCCTCATCCCTGAACGAGTTAATACTCGATAAAAACTTCTGCGAGCTTTCTCTTCTGGCCTGTCGGCGATGATGATGATGATGATGATGTGTGTTATTTTGTGGCGCAAGGGCCAGGTTTGGCCAAAGAGCGCCATGACAAGTGGTAGCGTTAACGATGTATTATGAAAGATGTGACTTGGCTGTAAAGTGGCCTAAAAATAGTCGCTGTAAAGTGCGTAAAATCTACGTTCTATAAAATTATGGCGATGACTATGAACATTAAAATCCATCGTAAAAGAATGATGCATTGTTTAAAATATGCGAGATGTTAAATTGGTTACAGCACTACTGCCTCACCCGAGCCCTTGAACCACAAGGGCCTAGAGGCATGTGCTATTCAAAATAACTATCGCAGCGGCATCCTCTGGAGAGAGGAAGCGCTACGAACGTGTGGGGCTAATAACATGCAACACAACATCTTTCAAAAAACCTAGGACGGCGCTGGTGTCAAAGAGTGGTTCTGGACCTAGTAACATAACAGGATGAAGGGGGATGTGGTGGCGGTATGCTAAGAGAAAATGTTTTTTTCTTTCGGATTCGGCTTCCCGACACTCCAGTAGGACGTGGAGGACGGTCAGCCTTTCCCCGCATCTACCACAGGTTGGAGGCTCGTTTCCCGTGAGTAAAAAGTTATGTGTGCCAAAAGTGTGTCCTATTCTTAGACGGCAGAATAGGACATCTGTCCGGCGGGATTTTGTTACAGGAGGCCAGAAACCTAATTGTGGCTTTATTACATGCAGTTTATTATTTATTTCTTCGTCCCACATGCGTTGCCAGTGGTTTCGTAGTTTCCTTCTTAAGAAAGGCTTCAGGTCTGTGACAGGGACCGAAGCAGTACAGTTAACTGCATGCAATGAGATTGATGTGGCCATCTGGTCGGCTAGAACGTTTCCCTCGATGCCCCTATGTCCAGGCACCCAGCATATGATCACATGTTGGTTAGATATATATGATTTGCACAGTGCGGAGTAGAGTTCATTAAATACTGGATTTTTGTGATTACGGAAAGACATCAAGGCCTTCACAACACTGAGGGAGTCCGTATATATAACTGATTTCGGGAGTTGTGATTTATTTATATGTTTTACGGCCGACAGGAGTGCGTAGGCCTCAGCCGTAAAGATGCTAGTTTCCGGATGCAGTACGTCGGATTCCGAGAAGGATGGACCGACGGCTGCATAGGACACCCCGTCGTGTGACTTTGATGCGTCTGTGTAGAACTCCGTGCAGGAGTATTTGTGCTGGAGTTCCCGGAAATGCATTAGGATTTCAATCTCTGGAGCATCCTTTGTGACTTCCACGAAAGATATATCACATTGTATGAGCTGCCACTCCCAAGGAGGTAGCAGCTTGGCTGGATGCATTAGGCGAAGCTCGAGGAGTGGAACGTGCATTTCTTCACTAAGCTCCCTCACACGCAGCGAGAAAGGCTGTCTTACGGAGGGACGATTGCGAAAGAGTGTAGCATATGTCATGTCATTAATGGTATTAAAACAGGGATGCTGAGGATTTGAGTGGACTTTCAGAAAATATGTATGGCTGATGTATGTTCTCTGCAGATGAAGTGACCACTCATTTGATTCTACATATAAACTTTGTATGGGACTCGTTCTGAAAGCGCCAGTGGCCAGTCGGATTCCTAGATGGTGCACTGGGTCTAGCATCATTAGTGCGCTCGGGGCGGCAGAGTGATAAATCACGGCACCATAGTCTATTCGCGATCGAATGAGGCTTTTATATAGATTCATTAAAGACTTCCTGTCACTACCCCACGTAGTCTGGGACAGAAGTTTCATTATGTTCATTGTTTTCAGACATTTTTCTTTAAGATGTTTAATGTGGGGGACGAAAGTGAGTCTGTAGTCAAGTATGACACCTAGAAATTTGTGTTCTTTGTTTACAGGTATCTGTTGTCCACGCAGTTCTATGCAAGGATCTGGGATAAGTCCTCTCTTTCTTGTAAAAAGAACACAAGAGCTTTTGTTAGGATTGATCTTAAACCCATTCTTGTCTGCCCACATTGACACTTTGTTCAGGCCATGCTGTACCTGTCTCTCGCAGACTGCGAGGTTACAGGATTTGAAAGCTATTTGAATGTCGTCCACGTAGACAGAGTAAAAGATGGCGGGTGGTAGTGAAGCACGAAGCGTGTTCATCTTCACGATAAATAGCGTGCAGCTGAGCACGCCTCCTTGGGGTACACCCATTTCTTGCGTAAAAGGACGTGAGAGTGCATTGCCGACTTTTACCCGGAAGGTACGATTTGACAGGTAGCTTTTTATTATATTAAACATATTACCGTGGATGCCCATTTCTGACAGGTCTCTTAAGATTCCGTAACGCCACGTTGTGTCATACGCCTTTTCCATATCGAGAAATATCGATAGGAAGAACTGTTTATGTATAAATGCATCCCGGATATTCCCTTCAACACGCACGAGATGATCGGTTGTGGAGCGCCCTTCTCGGAAGCCGCACTGATAAGGATCAAGCATTTTGCTCTGTTCAAGGAAATGAATGAGTCGCCGATTTATCATTTTTTCGAACACCTTACAAATGCAACTTGTGAGGGCTATCGGGCGGTAACTTGCCACTGAGGAAGGGTCTTTGCCTTGTTTCAAAACAGGGACTACAATGGCTTCCTTCCACGCGGTTGGAAGGTACCCTGCATCCCAGATGGTGTTGAAAAGTGTGAGTGGTGTGTGTTGCGTGTCATTGTGTAAGTTTTTGAGCATTTCATACATGATTATATCAGATCCTGGTGCGGAACTCTTGCATGCGCTCAAGGCAGCTCTCAATTCAGCAATACTAAAATGACGGTTGTAAGGCTCATTCTCTCGACCTTTTCTTGTTAATGGCTTACGTTCTTCTGTTTCTTTGTATTTGAGAAAGGACTCTGTATAATTTGTTGGACTTGACGCGCTCTCAAAATATTCCCCAAGTGAGTCTGCCTGGTCTTGCAGTGTATCGCCCTTTGTGTTTACCAGGGGGAGTGAATGTGTTTGCCGCCCTCTAATCCTATTTACTCTGTTCCAGGCTTTGGCCTCATCCCTAAACGAGTTAAAACACGATAGATACTTTTGCCAGCTTTCTCTTCTGGCTTGTCGGCGGGTTCTCCTACCTTGGGATTTAACTTTTTTAAAGTTGACAAGATTTTCTGCAGTGGGCGAAGCGCGTAGCAACCCCCACGCTTTGTTCTGATTCCTACGTGCGATTCTGCATTCATTGTTCCACCACGGGACATGCCGTTTGCATGCCGAGCCGCTTAATTCGCGTATGCATTTAGACGCGGCATCTATTACGAAGGCTGTGAAGTACTCCACAGCAGCATCGATTTCTAAAGAAGACATGTCATCCCATGATATACTAGTTAAGTTTCGGAACCTCTCCCAGTCTGCTGTGTCAATCTTCCACCTGGGAGCCTGCGGCGGATATTCGTTTTCTTTAAGTGTTCTTACTAGTATGGGGAAGTGGTCGCTTCCGTAAGGATTGTTCATAACTTCCCATTCGAGTTCAGGCAGAATGGACGAGGAAACTATGCTCAGGTCAATATAAGAAAAGGTTCTGTTTGCTAGGGAGTAATACGTGGGTTCCTTCTTATTCAGCACGCACGCACCTGAAGAAAAAAGGAACTGTTCAACAAGACGACCTCGTGCGTCTGTACGAGAGTCGCCCCACAGGGAGCTGTGCGCATTGAAATCGCCAAGAACAACATAAGGTTCTGGCAATTCGTCTATAAATGACTGAAATTCATGTTTGTTTAATTTGAAGTGTGGGGCTACATAAAGCGAGCAAATGGTGAGTTTATTTAAAAGAACAGCTCGAACCGCCACTGCTTCAAGGGGCGTTTGTAGCTGTAAACGCTGACAGGAAATACTTTTATGAACCAAAATGGCAACACCGCCTGATGATACAACTGCATCATCGCGATCTTTGCGAAACTTGACATACGGTCGGAGAAAGTTTGTATGTTGTGGTTTTAGGTGTGTTTCCTGCAGACACAGCACTGTTGGATTGTGTTTTTGGATAAGCTCTTGCACATCATCAAGGTTCCTTAGAAGACCTCTGATGTTCCACTGAATTATTTGTGTATCCATATTGGAGGTCAGTAGGTGCTGTGTGTACAGAAACAGAAGTAGTGATTATGAAAATTACAGAGATTAAATTACAGAGCCCTTTCGAGGCCCTGTAACGGGAGTTTTGCCCTTTCTGGAGCGTTCGAGGGAGCCTCGCCGCTCCTTAGGCGCTTGGTGCGCCTTGAGGATAGGTGTTGTGTCCATTGCCTCTAGTGAGGCTCCGGACACGTGCTCTTGCGAGCGAGACGATTTCAGAGGGAGTCCCGCCTTGGAGGGCAAGACCCCAGCGCCCACCAGCCCGGAGGTCGATGGGGCTCCCTCAGGGATTTGACTGCGCCGGCTGTGGCCAGCGCTGGAAGGGGCCGGGGAGGTTGTGGCAGCCTCGGCTGCGCCCACCTTCGGGGTCGATGGTCCCTTCTGCTCAGTTGGCGGAGCAGCGCTAGCTGCAACCACCGTGGGGGCAGATGGCGTAACTGCCGACTCACTGCGTGTGGGTCGGACAGCCGCCGGAGGCCGTTGTGACGCTGCCCCCTGACGCGCCACTTCGGCAAAGCTTTTCTTTGGCAGGTATGCTACCCGCCTGCGTGCCTCTTTGAACGATATATTTTCCTTGACTTTGATTGTGACTATTTCTTTTTCTCTTTTCCATGATGGACAGGACCGCGAGTATGCGGCGTGTTCCCCATCACAGTTCACGCAGTGTGGAGCATTCTCGCAAGTGTCAGATGGGTGTTCTTGGGCACTATACTTTGCGCAAGTCTGGCGGCCTCGGCAGTTCTGTGAACTGTGGCCAAATCTTTGACACTTAAAGCATCGGAGAGGATTGGGGATGTACGGTCTGACTCGGATCTTTATGTAGCCAGCCTCAATGGTCTCAGGTAGCATACTTGATGCAAAAGTTAAAATTAAGTGCTTTGTCTCAATCTCCTTGCCATCGCGCCTGATTTTTATTCTCTTGACATTGGTCACATGTTGATCGCTCGAGCCCTCCAGTAGTTCGGCTTCGGTCAGTTCCATGAGATCGGCATCGGAAACGACTCCGCGGGTGGTGTTCATTGTGCGGTGCGGTGTGACCGTCACTGGAAGATTCCCAAAGGATACTAGATTAGAGAGTTTCTCGTACTGTGTCTTATCATGCAGTTCTAAGAGGAGGTCGCCACTTGCCAACTTAGAGACTTTATAGCCTGGGCCAAAAGCTTCACTAAGTGTCTTCGCAACAAGAAAAGGTGAGATCATTCTCGCTGCCTTTTCTTTTTTCTCTGAATGTACGACATGAAATCTTGGAAAATTGTCATTATTTCGGCCAAAAAACTTGAAAACTTCTTCGGTGCGCCCTCTTTTATGAGGGCGATCAGGAAGGGTTGGAAAGGAACTTGCCATAGATATGTGTAAAAATTCGGCAGCGCCGCCAGCCACCCACCATGGAGCCCAACAAGGGGACGCTGCAGGACCGTGAAAAGACGGCCTGCACGCGACAACTGTACGACACTACTATAACCAAATATGAGATAACCTAGGTTGGTTATTCACACAAGGTTAACCCTTGCTGCCTGGAAAATTGGAAGTGAGAGGAAGATAGGAGAAGACAGGAAAGATGGAAAGTAAGAAAAAGACGAAGGTTGGAGTGAGAGCGAGAGACAGGAAAAGGCAACTACCGATTTCCCCCGGGTGGGTCAGTCCGGGGGTGCCGTCTATGTGAAGCAGAGGCCAAAGGGGTGTGTTGCCTTAGCCGGGGGGCCTTAAAGGTCCAAACACCCAGCATCGGCTCAACCCCCAGGATCCCCATTTCCCCAGACACGGCTAAGCCGCGCACGGCTACACGCGGGAGGGTCCAACCCTCGTGTGCTCGGGTACGTGGTGTCGCAACACACCAAACGCCTGCTTGCGCAGACGCCCCTGCGGGGCGTGAAAGGGGAGTAGCTGCGATTTATCTTTTTTACCATCTCCCACATTTGTTTTGATGTTATTGTGCTATTTATTGAGGACACGTAACCTTGCCATGAAGTTTTTTTCTGCATTACGGCGAATATACCGGGCTTTTGCTCTGAACTTTTTGAACTTGATGAAATTTTCCTGCGTTGGGTACCTACGAAAAATTCCCCAGGCTTTGTTTTGTCTCCTTTTTGCGTCTCGGCATTCTTGTGTGTACCAAATTTTGTTATTCTCTTTTACTACTCCTGAAGACTGAGGAATTGCCAGGCGTGCAGCGGTTAAAATACAGTTGGTCATAGCTTCATTCAGTTCATCTATGCTTAAATCATCTGAAACTATTTTATCTAAGCTGGCCCTTTCTTTAAAAAGTGCCCAGTCGGCTAAGTGTAACTTCCACCGTCGTGGTTTTGTTGGGATGACTTGTGGTGGAGAGGTTAGGCTGATTAATACAGGCAGGTGATCGCTGCCGTATGGGTTGTTGATGACATCCCATTTAAAATCGTTAAAAACAGAGGGTGAACTAAAAGACAAATCTATGGAACTCATTTTTCCCGTGCTCGGAGAGCAGTATGTACTTTTGCCGGTGTTTAGGAGGCAAACATTATTACTTAAAATAAAATCTTCTAAAATACGGCCTCTCGCATCAGTGTGTGCACTTCCCCAAAAACCGGAGTGGGCGTTAAAATCACCAACTAGCAGGTACGGCTCTGGTAGCTGTTCTAAAAGGGGTTTCTAAATCATTAAGTGTTACTGTTAAGTGTGGCTCAAGATATATATTACATATTGTGATCGTCTTAAAATGAATGACAGTGACAGCAACAGCTTCGTATTTGGTTTTAAGTTTGATTTCATGGTTTGCAACACCAGTCTTAATTACAATGGCAACACCTCCAGACAGCCTACTTGCGTGTTCTCGGTCAGACCGAAAGACATTGTACTTGTTTAAAATGTTTTTTTGTTTGGGACCTAAGTTGGTCTCCTGTAAGCATAAAGCCACCGGGGACAGTGTATGTATCAGTTCTTTTATGTCACTGTAGTTATTTATTAGTCCTCGGCAGTTCCACTGTATAAGGAACGCCATATTTGATGAGTATAGTTAAAAATTAGGATGCTGGTTTTCGGGGTGCCAATACTGGGGTTTTTTCTTTTCCCTTTCGCTCCAGGGAGCTGTGCTTCTGCTGCAGCAGATGCGAGTTTTGTGTTGTGTCCATTGCCTCACTAGAGGCTCTGGACTTCCGCGGTGAACCCGCGGGTGTACGATTTGTGGGCTTCTCTCGACTAGGGGAAGCCTTGCGGGCGGCCGACTGAGAGGCCGGCGCGCCTTTGTTCAGAGGTGGCAGAGCAGCCTTCGCTGCGTCTGCCGGGGGCGGGAGTGGCCCTGCCTCAGGCTTTGCCTGGGCGGTGGCCGAGGCCTGGTGTGGTGTGCCGCCCCTGCGCACCACATCGGCGAAATTTGTTTTTGCTTTGAATTGATTGATTTGTAGAGTTTATTGGCGCAAGGGCCAGATGTGGCCAAAGAGCGCCAAGTCGATGATCCGTGCTTGTCAATGATATGTGAGTGTTGATTGTGGGGAGTATATGATACACGGCTGCATAGTGGCCTAAAAATATTCGCTAAAAGGTGGAAAATATACATGTGATGCAATATGGCTGTAAAAGGGCCTAAAATTTATTCGCTCTGAAGTGCGTAAAATACAAGTATAAAAACATGACAGTGATTGATGGTGTCTGCGATGAAAATAGATGTTTCATGAGATATGGATGATCAGTAAAACAACAAATGGCTGTAGCACTAGTGCCTCAGCAAGGCCTTGAAAGCAAGGGCTGGGAGGCACGTGCTCTAAAATGGTTTCATTGCAGCTACGACCTCCAGGTGGAGGCCGTGCTACAGGTAGCCTGGCCAAATTACATTTAAGGTGTCAGTTTCAGTTAAAAAGTTTAATACTGTTCCAAAAGTAAAAAGGGGTTCGTTGCTCAGAAAGAATGCTGGGTGTAATGGTATGTGTTGGAGATAAGCGGAGGGGAAGTACTTTTTCCTTTCAGCCTCTATTTCAGTGCATTGGATAAGAACATGAATAACTGTAAGCCCGTTGCCACATTTGGGACATGTCGGAGGTTCGCTTCCCGTCAGAAGGTAAGAGTGAGTGGCGTACGTATGTCCTATTCTTAATCTACACATAAGTATTTCCTTATGCCTTGCTGTTCTTTCAGTTATCCAGTTCCCTAATTTTGGTTTGATAACGTGTAGCTTATTCTGTACTGCATTATCCCATTGATGTTGCCAGTACTTCCTAAGTTTATGGCGTAAGAAGGGTTTAAATTCTGTTGCTGCTATGGGTCTATTAACATCCGCTTCATTAAAGACGACTGACGTTGCACTTTCGTCAGCAGCTACATTGCCTTTTATGCCCCTATGGCCAGGTACCCAACATAGGACGATGTTTTGGTTGTATATTAAAGCTAAGCATAGTTCTATGTATAGTTTATTAAAGACAGGATTCTTATGTTTTCGAAAACTCATTAAGGCCCTTATTACACTTAATGAATCTGTGAAAATGATGGCCTTATTGAGATTTGTTTGTCTGATATGTTTTACAGCAGAGAGTATCGCGTACGCCTCAGCCGTGAAAATACTTGTGTTGGGATTTAGAGAATCCGAGGTGGAAAAACATGGCCCAAGAGCTGCATACGCAACACCAGCAGATGATCTGGAAGCATCTGTATAATATTCGGCACAGCAGTACTTCGCTTGGAGTTCGAGGAAGTGTGACTGTATGTGTGCCTCAGGTGCATGTTTTGTTATTTCGACAAACGAGGTATCGCAGTCTATGGTCTGCCAATCCCAAGGCGGTGGAATGCGAGTGGGAGGCATTAGGATATTTTCTGGGAGATGTATGTCTGTTTTTTCTCTCATTGCTTCCAAGCGTAGGCTCAAAGGAGTTCTAATACGCGGGTGGTTACTGTAAAGTCTGGCAGCACGCAGGTCACTAACGATCGGATGGCATGGATGTTCGGTGTCTGATTTTACCCTAATATAGTATGATAAACTTAAGAATATTCTTCGTAGATGTAAGGACCATTCGTTGGACTCAACGTAGAGACTTTCAACAGGGCTCGTTCTAAAGGCGCCTGTTGCCAGTCGTATACCGAGGTTGTGGACTGGGTCGAGAATCTTTAGCGCGCTCTCTGTTGCGGATTGGTACACCACGGCTCCGTAGTCGAGGCGTGAATGTACGAGACTCTTATACAGGCTAAGCAGACACTTCCTGTCACTGCCCCAGGTTGTTCGAGAGAGCAGCTTGAGGAGGTTCATGGTCTTCAGGCACTTTTCTTTAAGATATTTTAAGTGGGGAATGAAGTTAAGCTTTGTGTCCAGGATAACACCTAAGAATTTGTGTTCCGGGCTAACAGTTAGTCTTTCTCCATTAAGGTTAATGTCTGGTTGTGGTAGTACACCTCTCCTGTTTGAAAATAAGACACATGTGCTTTTTTGGGGGTTCAATCTAAAACCATTCTCATCCGCCCACTTTGAGAATCTATTCAAGCCAAGCTGTAGCTGTCTCTCACAAATGCTAAGATTGCATGACCTGAACCCTATCTGTACGTCGTCCACATAGACGGAATAGAAGAGTGTGCGAGGTAATACGGTGTGGAGGGAATTCATTTTAACAATAAATAACGTACAGCTCAGTACTCCACCCTGCGGTACACCTGTCTCCTGTATGAATGGACGAGATTGCACGTTGCCAACTCTAACACGAAATGTCCTGTTAGAGAGATAGCTTTCAATTATTCTCAGCAGGTTGCCGCGAATGCCCATTGCCGAAAGATTCCGAAGGATCCCGAAGCGCCACGTAGTATCATACGCCTTCTCCATGTCAAGAAACACGGACAACACAAGCTGTTTGTGGACAAACGCTTCCCTGATATACATTTCCATGCGTACAAGGTGATCTGTCGTCGATCTGCCTTCTCTAAAGCCACATTGATATGGATCTAATTTCTTGTTTATTTCTAGATAATGTACCAGGCGACTGTTTACCATCTTTTCAAAAACTTTGCATAAGCAGCTCGTCAATGCTATAGGCCTATAACTATTTGCCAAAGAAGGGTCCTTATCCTGTTTCAAAACAGGAATTATGATGGCCTCTTTCCAAGCAGAGGGAATGCAGCCGGACGACCATATAGAATTGTAGAGACAAAGAAGAGTTTTTTGTGTTTCAGGCGGCAGGTGTTTAAGCATTTCATATAGGATGCGGTCAGATCCGGGGGCAGATTGGTTGCCGCTGTTTAGGGCTGCCTGAAGCTCTGCCATGCAAAAGGGTCTGTTGTATGCCTCGTATTTTGTGCTTTTCCGTTCTAATGGTTGTCCTTCTATTTGCCTTTTGTACCTTTGGAATGTTTCAGAGTAGTGCGACGAGCTGGATATCTGTTCGAAATGTGCGCCAAGAAAGTTCGCCTGATCTTCCATGCTGTCGCCTTGAGTATTCACTAAAGGCAGAGAGTAAGACTGTCGACCCTTTATTCTATTAACTCTATTCCAAACCTTTGTTTCGTCAGTGTAGGAGTTAATGCCTGATATATACTTTCTCCAACTCTCTCTTCTAGCTTGTCGCCGCGTTCTTCGACCCTGGGATTTGACCTGCTTGAAATCGACAGCAGAAAATCTAGTCAGAGAATCCCGAAGTAAACCCCATGCCTTGTTTTGCTTCTTTCGCGCTTTTCGACACTCATCGTTCCACCACGGAAGACGGCGTTTTGTGGGCAATCCACTTGTTACAGGGATACATTTGGAGGAGGTGTCAAGGAGAAAAACCGTAAAATATTCAACCGCAGCGTCTATGCTTAAAGTACACATGTCGTCCCAGGATAAACAAGCAAGCTTTTTGAACGTTTCCCAGTCAGCCGAGTCAGTTCTCCAGCGAGGTAATTGTGGAAGGCATTCATTAGTCATTGGTGTGCTTAGAACTACAGGGAAATGATCACTCCCGTATGGGTTTTTAATAACTTTCCATTTAAAGTAAGGTAGAAGAGTAGGATGATGATGATGATATGTAGTGTTTTTTGGCGCAAGGGCCAAGTTTGGCCAAAGAGCGCCAAGGCAGTGGTGATAAGTTTGCAATGTAGTTATGAGTTCTATGGGGTTAATGAAAATTGGCTGTATAGGGGCCTTAAAAAATTGTCGCTCTAGAGTGCGTAAAATATATCTGTAATAAGATTATGTCGATGACAAATGACGTGTTCAATGTGCAATAAAATTCATCGTGAAAGAGCGATGCAATACAGAAAATATATAGGATGGTGAAATTACCTGTAGCACCACTGCCTCGCCAGAGCCCTTGAAGCACAAGGGCCTAGAGGCATGTGCTATATGAAACAGCTATCGCAGCGGCATCCTCTAAAGAGAGGAGACGCTACGAGTGTGTGGGGCTAATAATATGTATTACGACATCTTTCAGGAAGCCCAGGACTGCGTTGGTGTCAAACAGTGGTTCTGGGCCGAGTAACAATACTGGATGAAGGGGGATGTGCTGCCGGTATGCTAGGGGAAAATGTTTCTTTCTTTCAGATTCGGCTTTCCGACACTCCAGAAGGACGTGGAGAACGGTCAGCCTCTCCCCGCATCTACCACAGGTTGGAGGCTCGTTTCCGGTGAGTAAAAAGTTGTGTGTGCCGAATGTGTGTCCTATCCTTAGACGACAGAATAGGACATCTGTCCGGCGTGATTTTGCTACGGAGGGCCAGAATCCTAACAGTGGCTTTATCACATGGAGCTTATTATTTGTTTCCGCGTCCCATAGGCGTTGCCAGTGGTTCCGTAGTTTCCTCCGTAAGAAGGGCTTCAGATCTGTCACAGGGACTGCGGCGGTGGAATTAACAGAATACGATGCAACTGACGTGGCCATCTGGTCCGCCAGAACATTGCCTTCGATGCCCCTATGACCTGGCACCCAGCATATGATGACATGCAGGTTTCCTGTATACGCTTTACACAGTACGGAGTAGAGTTCATTAATTACCGGATTTTCGTGGCTACAGAAAGACATCAAGGCCTTCACAACACTAAGGGAGTCCGTATATATAACTGATTTCTGGAGTTTTGATTTATTTATATGCTTTACGACCGACAGCAGTGCGTAAGCCTCAGCCGTAAAGATACTAGTTTCCGGATGCAGTACATCGGTTTCCGAGAAGGATGGACCGACGGCTGCATAGGACACCCCGTCGTGTGACTTCGATGCGTCTGTGTAGAACTCCGTGCAGGAGTATTTGTGCTGGAGTTCCCGGAAATGCATTTGGATTTCAATCTCTGGAGCGTGTTTTGTAACTTGCATGAAGGATATATCACATTGTATCAGCTGCCACTCCCAAGGAGGTAGCAGCTGGGCTGGATGCATTGGGCGAAGCTCAAGGATTGGGACACGCATTTCATCACTAAGCTCCCTCACACGCAGCGAGAAAGGCTGTCTTACGGAGGGACGATTATGATAGAGTGTAGCATATGTCGTATCGTTAATGGTATTAAAACATGGATGTTGAGGATTAGAGTGGACTTTCAAAAAATATGTTTGGCTGATGTATGTTCTCTGCAGATGAAGTGACCACTCATTTGATTCTGCATATAAGCTTTCAACAGGACTTGTTCTGAAAGCTCCAGTTGCCAGTCGGATTCCTAGATGGTGGACCGGATCTAGCATCTTTAGCGCGCTGGGGGCAGCAGAATGATAGATCACTGCACCGTAGTCCAAGCGTGATCGAATGAGGCTCTTGTAAAGATTCATTAAGCATTTCCTGTCGCTGCCCCATGTAGTGTGGGATAACACTTTAAGTAAGTTCATTGTTTTTAAGCATTTGACCTTGAGGTACTTTATGTGTGGGATAAAAGTTAATTTCGAATCAAGTATGATGCCTAAGAACTTGTGTTCTTTGTTCACAGGAATTTGCTGACCATACATTTCGATACTGGGTTCTGCAATGAGGCCTCTCTTTCTTGTGAAAAGCACACACGAACTTTTGTTGGGGTTAACTTTAAATCCATTTTCTTCTGCCCATTTGGACACTTTGTTCAAGCCCTGTTGAACTTGCCTCTCACATACTGTAAGGTTGCAGGATTTGAAACCTATCTGTATGTCGTCTACGTAAACAGAATAAGAAATGGCTGGCGGTAATGAAGCACGAAGGGTGTTCATTTTCACGATGAAGAGCGTGCAGCTAAGTACACCTCCTTGAGGTACACCAGTTTCCTGTATAAAAGGTCGCGACAATACATTGCCGACTTTCACGCGGAATGTACGGTTGGACAAATAGCTTTCTATTAGTACGAGCATATTGCCACGGATGCCAATTCCCGACAAGTCCCTCAAGATTCCATAGCGCCACGTAGTGTCGTACGCCTTCTCCATATCGAGGAATACGGATAAGAAATATTGTTTATGTAGAAAGGCGTCGCGAATGTTTCCCTCAATGCGCACAAGGTGATCGGTTGTGGACCGCCCTTTTCTGAAGCCACACTGAAAGGGATCGAGCATATTGTTGAGTTCCAGGAAATGTACAAGTCTGCGGTTAACCATTTTTTCAAAAAGCTTACAAAGACAATTTGTAAGAGCTATCGGGCGGTAACTTGCCGCCAAGGAAGGGTCTTTACCCTGCTTAAGAACAGGGACCACAATTGCTTCTTTCCATGTGGATGGGAGGTATCCCGCAGCCCAAATAGTGTTGAAAAGTGTGAGAAGTGTAAGTTGTGTGTCAGTATGTAAGTTTCTGATCATTTCGTACATGACTCTATCAGGTCCCGGTGCAGAACTTTTGCATGTGGTCAAGGCAGCTCTCAACTCAGCAATACTGAACGGCTGGTTATAAGGTTCATTCTGTCTGGATTTTGGTATTATTGGCTTACATTCTTCTATTTGTTTGTATTTCAAAAAGGATTGCGAATAATGGTTTGAACTCGACACGCTCTCAAAGTGTTCTCCAAGTGAGTCTGCCTGATCTTTCAGTGTTTCACCTTGTGTGTTCACCAAAGGAAGTGAATATGTTTGTCGCCCTTTTATCCTATTAACCCTGTTCCAGACTTTGGCCTCATCTGTATAGGAGTTGATACCAGATAAAAACTTCTGCCAACTCTCTCTTCTGGCCTGTCGGCGGGTTCGCCTGCCTTGGGATTTTACTTGTTTAAAATTGATAAGATTCTCCGCAGTGGGGGAGGCGCGTAGCAACCCCCACGCTTTGTTTTGTTTCTTACGAGCGATCCTGCAATCGTCGTTCCACCACGGGACACGCCGTTTACATGCCAATCCATTTACTTGTGATATACATTTAGTTGCGGCATCTATTATGAAGGCTGTAAAATATTCCACAGCAGCATCAATTCCTAACGCGGACATGTCATCCCATGATATGCTAGTTAAGGTTCGGAATTTCTCCCAATCTGCTGTGTCAGTCTTCCACCTAGGAGCCTGTGGTGGATATTCGTCTTCTTTAAGTGTTCTTAATACTATGGGGAAATGGTCGCTTCCGTAAGGATTGTTCGCAACTTCCCATTCGAGTTCAGGCAGTATGGACGGGGAGACTATGCTCAGATCAATTGAAGAAAAGGTATTGTTTGCAAGACAGTAATATGTGGGTTTCTTCTTATTCAGAAGGCACGCACCAGAAGAAAGAAGGAACTGTTCAACAAGACGACCTCGCGCATCTATACGAGAATCGCCCCAGAGGGAGCTGTGCGCATTGAAATCGCCAAGAACAACATAAGGTTCTGCCAATTGATCTATAAAGGATTGGAATTCATGTTTCGTTAATTTGTAGTTTGGGGGTACGTAAAGGGAGCAAATGGTGACGAGTTTATTTAGAAGGACAGCTCGAACCGCCACTGCTTCGAGGGGCGTTTGTAGCTGTAAACGCTGACAGGAGATACTTTTATGAATTAAAATGGCAACACCGCCTGATGATACGACAGCATCATCGCGATCTTTGCGGAACTTGACATACGGTCGGAGAAAGTTTGTGTGTTGTGGTGTTAAGTGTGTTTCCTGTAGACACAGCACTTTTGGATTGTGTTTTTGGATAAGCTCTTGTACGTCATTAAGGTTCCTAAGGAGACCTCTGACATTCCATTGAATTATTTGTGTAGCCATATTGGAAGGAAAGAAGTGCTGTGTGTATGGAAAGGGAGGTGTTGCGTTAGGTTACAGAGCTCTTTCGAGGCCCTGTAACGGGAGTTCTGCCCTTTCTGGAGCGTTCGAGGGAGTCTCGACGCTCCTTAGGCGTTTGGTGCGCCTTCGGGATAGGTGTAGTGTCCATTGCCTCTTGTGAGGCGCCGGACACGTGCTCTTGCGAGCGAGAAGTTACAAGGGAGAGTCCTGCCTTGGAGGGCAAGACCCCTGCGCCCACCAGCCCGGAGGTCGATGGGGCACCCTGCGGGATTTGGCTGCGCCGGCTGTTGCCAGCGCTGGAAGGGGCCGGGGAGGTTGGGGCAACCTCGGCTGCGCCCACCTTCGGGGTCGATGGCCCCGTTTGCTGAGTAGGCGGAGCAGCGCTAGCTGCAACCACCGTGGGGGCAGATGGCGTAACTGCCGACTCACTGCCTGTGGGTCGGACAGCCGCCGGAGACCGTTGTGGCGCTGCCCCCTGACGCGCCACTTCGGCAAAGGTGTTCTTTGGCAGGAAGGACACCCGCCTGCGTGCCTCTTTGAACGATATGTTTTCCTTAACTTTGATTGTGACTATGTCTTTCTCTTTTTTCCATGACGGGCACGACCGCGAGTATGCGGCGTGCTCGCCTTCACAGTTTACACAATGGGGAGTGTTCTTGCAAGCTTCAGAATTATGCTCGTGGGCACTGCACTTCGCACAGGTTTGACGGCCTCGGCAGCTCTGCGAACTGTGGCCGAAGCGTTGGCATTTGAAACATCTAAGGGGATTTGGGACATATGGCCTAACACGGAGCTTGATGTACCCGGCCTCTACAGATTCGGGCAGAATACTTGAGCCGAAAGTCAGTATAAGGTGTTTGGTTTTGATTTCTTTGCTGTCACGCCTGATCTTAATTCTTTTAACATTGATAACATTCTGATCACTGAACCCCTCCAAAAGTTCATCCTCAGTGAGCTCCAGCAAGTCATCGTCTGAGACAACACCGCGGCTTGTGTTCATGGTACGGTGCGGGGTTACTGTTACTTGGGTCTCTCCAAATGACACAAGTTTCGGCAGCTTCTCATACTGCTTCTGGTTTTGGAGCTCCAAAAGGAGATCCCCACTTGACATTCTCGACACCTTATATCCTGTACCGAAAACTTCGGTCAAAGACTTGGATACAAGGAACGGTGAAATGGATCGCACTAGTTTGTCTGGCTTTTCTGAGTGAATCACATGGAATCGCGGAAAGTTGTGGACTTGTCGTCCGAAAAATTGGAAGAGATCTTCGGTGCGCCCTCGTTTCTGAGGGCGATCAGGAAGTTTGGGAAAAGAAGTTTCCATGAAATATATAAAAATTCGGCAACAGCGCCGACCACCCACCACGGAGCCCAACGAGGGGACGCGGCAGAGCTTGCATGCAAGTCTGCACGACGCCAGCCGTACGCCGCCACTATAACCAAATATGGTGTACCCAAGGTTGGATAGCCACACAGGGTTAACCCTTGCCGCCAAGAAGAAGGAAGTAAAAAGAAGAGAGAAGGAGACAGGAAAGGTCAAAAAGTGAGAGATAAAGACGAAGATTCGAGGAGGGAGAGACAGGAAAAGGCGACTGCCGATGTCCTCCAGGTGGGTCAGCCTGGAGGTGCCGTCTATGTGAAGCCGAGGCCGAAGAGGTGTGTTGCCTCCGCCGGGGGGCCTTAAAGGTCCAGACACCCAGCATCGGCTCAACCCCCAGGATCCCCTTTTCCCCAGACACGGCTAAGCCGCGCACGGCTACACGCGGGAGGGTCCAACCCTCGTGTGCTCGGGTACGTGGTGTCGCAACACACCAAACGCCTGCTTACGCAGACGCCCCTGCGGGGGAAGAGTAGGAGATGATATGCTAAGATCTATTGAGGAGTATGTTTTGGTTGCCATGTTATAATACGTGGGCTCCTTCCCGTTCAAAAGACATGCACCTGAAGAAAAAAGGAACTGTTCAATCAAGCGACCTCTCGCGTCGCAGCGCGAGTCGCCCCATAGGTTGCTGTGAGCATTTAAATCTCCAAGCACAAGATATGGTTCGGGTAACTGATCTATTAATGTTTGGAATTCTTGTTTGTGAAGCTGAAAATGCGGCGGTATGTATAAAGAGCAAATGGTGATCAGTTTATTTAAAAGTACAGCACGAACGGCCACTGCCTCAAGGGGTGTTTGTAGCCGTAAGTGTTGACAGGCTATAGATTTGTCAGCTATGATGGCTACGCCGCCGGATGATGCGAGGGCATCATCGCGATCCTTCCGAAAAATAACATACTGACGTAGGAAGTGTTTGTGTTTAGATTTCAAATGAGTCTCTTGGACACACAGCACTTTAGGAGTTAGTTGATTAAGGAGTTCTTGGATATCATCGAGGTTGCAAAGCAGGCCTCTGATATTCCACTGAATAATCAGTGTATCCATATTAAAATAAATGTTGTGCTATGTGTCAAAGAGGACTTGATTTAGCTTACAGCGCCCTTTTGAGGCCCTGTAATTGGAGTTGTCTTTCCTGGAGCGGTCGACAATGTCGCGCCGCTCCTTAGGCGTCAACTGCGCCTTCTGACTGGGTGTTGTGTCCATGGCCTCTTGAGAGGCACTGGACACGCGCTCTTGCGAGCGGTGTGTTTTACGCGAAGGCTTCGTCTCTAAAGACAAGGTCTTGGAGCCCACCGTCCTGGTGGTTGGTGGGTTTGTCTTGGCCTCGGAGCTGGGCTGACTGGTGCCAGCACCAGCAGAGGCCTCCACTGTGGACAAATTCGGGAGAGGTAGGGCAGCCTTCGCTGCTCCCACCATGGGGGCGGGTGGCGTTGCCGCACGCTCGCTATGCGTGGCGCTGGCGTCCGCCAAGTGCCGTTGTGGTACTGCCCCCCGACGTACCACTTCGGCGAAAGATGTGCTCTGTGCAAATGTTGGTGAGATGCGTTGTCTTGCTTCTCTGAAAGTTATGTTTTCTTTTACCTTTATCGTAATTATTTCTTTTTCTTTTTTCCAGACTGCGCATGATCGTGAATATGCAGGGTGGCCACCGTTACAATTACTACAACGGGGCTCAGCCTTACAGTCATCTGCAGAGTGATCATTGATGCCGCATTTCGCACATGTTAGCCGCCCTCGGCAGCTCTGGGAAGCGTGGCCAAACCTCTGGCATTTAAAACAGCGTCGCGGGTTGGGGATGTAAGGTCGTACTCTGATTTTGATATATCCAGTTTCTAATGTCTCTGGTAACGTGCTAGAGCCAAAGGTAACTATCAGGTGTTTAGTTGGCAGCTCATTGTTGTCCCGTCTGATCTTTATTCTTTGTACGTTTATTACATTTTCATCCTTCCATCCTTCCAGGAGTTCTTCATCGGTCAAGTCCATCAAGTCGGTGTCAGAGATTACGCCTTTGGCCGTATTCATGGTTCGGTGTGCTGTTACACTGACAGGGATGTCTCCAAGTTGTACAAGGTTCGTTAGCTTGTCATGTTGTGCTTTGTCTTTCAGTTCAAGTAATAGGTCCCCACTGGCCAGCTTGGTGATTTTATAGCCGCCTCCAATGGTCTCTGTGAGATACTTCGCCACAATGAATGGTGAAATCGTTCTTGCCTTCTTGTCATGTTTCTCACTGTGTACAACGTGAAATTTCGGGAAAGTCTGAGTGGGTTTTAGAGAAAACTGAAATGTAGCATCGGTGCGCCCCCTTTTAGAGGGACGATCGGTTGAAAAAGGGTTGGAAGTTCCCATGAAATATATTGAGTATTCAGCAACGATGCCAGTCACCCACCACCGAGCCCAACAAGGGGACAAGGCAAGGTATGTGGTGAAACAAGCCCTGCCATGCCAACTGTACATCGTCGCTATAACCACATATGTTATAACCAAGGTAGGTCATACCACACCAGGTTAACCCTCGCCGCCAGGAATGTTGGAAGTTATCAGAAAAAAAAAGAAAACAGGAAAGACTAAAAGGGAGAGGGAAAGACGAAGATGTGCGAAGAGAGAGACAGGAAAAGGCGACTGCCGATTTCCCCCGGGTGGGTCAGTCCGGGGGTGCCGTCTACGTGAAGCAGAGGCCAAAGAGGTGTGTTGCCTCCGCCGGGGGGCCTTAAAGGTCCAAACACCCGGCATCGGCTCAACCCCCAGGATCCCCCTTTCCCCGGACACGGCTAAGCCGCGCACGGCTACACGCGGGAGGGTCCAACCCTCGTGTGCTCAGGTACGTGGTGTCGCAACGCACCAAACGCCTGCTTGCGCAGACGCCCCTGCGGGGTTTGCTTTGAATTGAAATGTTGAGGAGTGTCGTTTTCGTGCCTCTTGATAAGTTATGTTTTCCTTGGTCTTGATCGTTATGATTTCTTTCTCTTTCTTCCAGGTCGGACATGATCTCGAGTACGCGGGGTGATCCCCTTCACAGTTCGCGCACAGTGGTGCAGCGGTACAGTCCACAGATTCGTGAGCATTTGAGGAACATTTGGCACATGTTTGGCGGCCACGACAGCTCTGAGAACCATGGCCGAATCTTTGACATTTGAAACATCGTCTCGGATTTGGAATGTATGGTCTTACAGTTATTCTAAGATAGCCTACTTCTATGGATTCAGGGAGTTGGCTGGAGGCAAAGGTCAGGATTATGTGTTTTGTAGGCATTTCCTTGTTGTATTTTCGGATTTTGATACGATGGACTTCGGTGACATTCTGGTCTTTCAGACCATCCAACATCTCTTCTTCAGAAAGGTTCAGGAAATCGTGCTCAGATATTACTCCTTTGACTGTGTTTAGTGAGCGGTGAGTAGTTACGGTTACCCGCACGTCTCCAAAGGACACTAAGGTTGGGAGTTTCGAGTATTGTGCTTTGTCTCGAATTTGGAGAAGTAGGTCGCCACTCGCTAGCTTCCTCACCTTGTAGCCAAGGCCCAGGGCGTGAGTCAGAGATTTTGATACTGTGAATGGGGACATTTTTCGAGCTGGTTGATCTGGATCTTCACTATGTATGGCATGATAGCTGGGGAAATGTTCGTTTGTTTTTTGGAAGCATCGGGAAGTTATGTCCTCGGTCCGCACTCTTTTTGGAGTGCGATCATTTTCTGAGAGGGGTGGAGCCATAAAGTGCGTTTAATGTTCGGTCATGATGCCAGCCGCCCACCATGGAGCCCAACGAGGGGACGGGACAGGAACTCGCAAGCAAGTCGTGCCTACGCCAGCTGTACACCTCAACTATAACCTAATACGACACAACCAAGGTAGGTTAGTCACACAAGGTTAACCCTTGCCACCTACGAAAAATTGAAGTGAACAGAAGATGCAAGAAGACAGGACAGGTGTGAAAGAAGAGGGTAAAGAAAAAGCGTTTAGAGGGTGAAGATAGGAAAAGGCGACTGCCGATTTCCCCCGGGTGGGTCAGTCCGGGGGTGCCGTCTACGTGAAGCAGAGGCCAAAGAGGTGTGTTGCTTCCGCCGGGGCGCCTTAAAGGTCCAAACACCCGGCATCGGCTCAACCCCCAGGATCCCCCTTTCCCCGGACACGGCTAAGCCGCGCACGGCTACACGCGGGAGGGTCCAACCCTCGTGTGCTCGGGTCCGTAGTGTCGCAACACACCAAACGCCTGCTGACGCAGACGCCCCTGCGGGGTTATATATATATGTATATATATATATATATATATATATATATATATATATATATGATGATGTATGGGGTTTTTTGGCGCAAGGGCCAGGTATGGCCAAAGAGCGCCATGTCTGTGCTAATGGGTTTGCAATGTACTTATGATTACTATGAGCTTGGTGTGACGTGGCTGTAAAGGGGCCTTAAAATATACGCAATAAAGTGCGTAAAATCTGTATAATAAAATTATGGCGATGACGTATGACTTGTACTATGAACATTTAGATGAATTTAAAAATAATGGTACGATAGGTAAAATATAGCAGATTATAAGAAATGCTAGAGCACTACTGCCTCCATATGGCCCTTGAAAACACAAGGGCCTGGAGGCTTGTGCTATTCAGAACAATTATCGCAGCAGCATCCTCTGGAGCGAGGATGCTCTACGAATTTATTGGGCTTATAACGTGTAGAACTACATCCTTTAAGAAGTCGAGGACTGCCTTGGTGTTAAAAAGCGGTTCCTTACCAAGAAACATAGCTGGGTGAAGAGGTATGCACTGACGATATGCAAGAGGAAAATACTTCTTTCTTTCAGGTTCGGCTTCGCGACACTCCAAGAGGACGTGGAGGACGGTCAGCCTCTCACCACATCGACCACAGGTTGGCGGTTCGTTTCCAATAAGAAGAAAATTGTGTGTACTAAATGTGTGCCCTATTCTGAGGCGGCAAAATAGGACATCTGTTCGCCGTGATTTTGATGGGAAGGGCCAAAAACCTAGCTGTGGCTTTATAACGTGCAGTTTATTGTTTATTTCTGCGTTCCACATGCGTTGCCAGTGTTGTCGCAGTTTCTTACGCAAGAAAGGCTTCAGATCTGTGACCGGGACAGCAACTGCAGAAGAAGTGTTTAGTGATGTGAGTGATGTGGCCATTTGATCAGCCAGTACATTGCCCTCGATACCTCTGTGGCCAGGTACCCAGCATATTATAATGTTCTGGTTAGATGTGTACGCTTTACACAATACCGAATACAGTTCATTGAATACGGGATTTTTATGTTTGTAGAGTGACATTAGGGCCTTCACGACGCTTAGAGAGTCTGTATAGATCGCTGCTTTTGGAAGTTTTGATCTTCTAATATGCTTCACAGCAGAGAGTAATGCGTAGGCCTCGGCCGTAAAAATGCTGGTTTCCGGATGCAGTACATCGGATTCCGAGAAGGATGGGCCGACGGCTGCATAGGATACCCCGGCATTTGACTTCGAAGCGTCTGTGTAGTAGTCTGTGCAGGAGTGTTTGTACTGCAGCTCTAGGAAATGCATTCTGATTTCAGCCTCAGGAGCGTGCTTTGTAATTTTCATAAAGGATATGTCACATTGTATAACCTGCCACTCCCAAGGAGGTAAGAGATTGGTTAGGTGCATTAAGCGATGCTCGAGGAGTGGGACATGGATTTCATCGCTAAGCTCCTTCACACGCAGCGAGAAAGGCTGTCTTATGGAGGGGCGATTGCTGAAAAGTGTAGCGCACCTCATATCGGTAACGGTATCAAAACATGGATGTTCAGGATTAGAGCGTACTTTAAGGAGATATGTAAAGCTGATGTATGACCTCTGTAGGTGGAGAGACCATTCATTGGATTCGGCATATAGGCTTTCAATCGGGCTTGTTCTGAAAGCGCCTGTGGCTAAACGGATACCCAGATGGTGAACAGGGTCTAGCATCTTTAGCGCGCTCGGGGGGGGCAGAGTTATATACCACGGCACCATAATCTAATCGTGACCGGATTAGGCTCTTATAGAGATTCATTAGGCACTTCCTGTCTCTACCCCACGTAGTCTGGGATAGAAGTTTCACTAGGTTCATTGTTTTCAGACACTTTTCTTTCAGATGTTTAATGTGTGGGACGAAAGTGAGTCTATTGTCAAGTATAACACCTAGAAATTTGTGCTCTTTGTTTACACGTATCTGTTGTCCACACAGTTCTAAGGAAGGGTCCGGAACCAGGCATCTCTTTCTTGTAAACAACACACAAGAACTCTTGTGAGGATTGATTTTAAATCCATTTTTCTCTGCCCACCCTGACACCTTGTTCAAACCATGCTGTACCTGTCTCTCACAGACAGCGAGGTTACAGGACTTGAAACCTATTTGAATGTCGTCCACATAGACAGAATACAGAATGGCCGGTGGTAAGGAAGCACGAAGTGTTGTCATCTTAACAATAAAGAGTGTGCAACTGAGCACGCCACCCTGGGGTACACCAGTTTCTTGTGTAAAAGGACGTGAGAGGACATTGCCAACTTTTACCCGGAAGGTGCGATTGGACAAGTAGCTTTTTATTACGTTTAGCATATTACCATGAATGCCCATTTCTGACAAATCTCTCAAGATTCCGTAGCGCCAGGTCGTATCGTACGTCTTCTCCATATCGAGGAATATCGATAAGAAGAACTGTTTGTGTACAAACGCGTCACGAATATGTCCTTCAATACGTACAAGCTGGTCGGTTGTGCAGCGCCCTTCTCGGAAGCCACACTGATAGGGATCAAGCATTTTCTTTTGTTCAAGGAAATGGATGAGACGCCGATTTATCATTTTTTCAAATACCTTGCACATGCAGCTTGTGAGGGCTATCTGGCGGTAACTTGCCACTGAAGAAGGGTCTTTCCATTGTTTCAAAACAGGGACCACAATGGCTTCTTTCCACGCCGTTGGAAGGTACCCTGCGTCCCAGATGGTGTTGAAAAGTGTAAGTAGTGTTACTTGCGTGTCATTGTGCGTGTTTTTGAGCATTTCGTACATGATTCTATCGGAGCCCGGTGCAGAGCTTTTGCATGCGCTCAAGGCAGCTCTCAACTCGGCAATGCTAAAAGGACAGTTGTATGGTTGATTCTGTTGACATTTTCTCATCAGTGGCTTACATTCTTCTATTTGTTTATATTTCAGAAAGGATTGCGAGTAATGGGTGGCACTTGACACGCTCTCAAAGTGCTCCCCAAGCGAGTCCGCCTGATCTTGTAGGGTATCGCCTTCTGTGTTTACCAAAGGGAGTCCATGTGCTTGTCGGCCTCTTATCCCGTTGACCCTGTTCCAGGCTTTCGCCTCATCTCTGAACGAGTTAATACTCGATAGAAACTTCTGCCAACTTTCTCGTCTGGCCTATCGGCGGGTTCGCCTACCTTCGGATTTTACTTTTAAAGTTGACTAGATTCTCTGCAGTGGGAGAAGCGCGTAGCAGCCCCCACGCCCTGTTCTGTTTTTTACGAGCGATCCTACAATCGTCGTTCCACCATGGAACACGCCGTTTGCAGGCCAAGCCTTTTACTTCTGATATGCATTTAGATGCGGCATCTATAATGAAAGCTGTAAAGTAATCCACAGCAGCATCTATTTCTAATGAGGACATGTCATCCCATGATATGCTAGTTAAGGTCCGGAATTTCTCCCAGTCAGCTGTGTCGATTTTCCACCTAGGAGCCTGTGGTACACATTCGTTTTCTTTGCATGTTCTTAGTAGTATAGGAAAGTGGTCGCTGCCGTAAGGGTTGTTGGCAACTTCCCATTCAAGTTCGAGCAGTAAAGACGGGGAGGCTATACTAAGATCTATTGACGAAAAGGATCGGTTTGCAAGAGAGTAATATGTGGGTTCTTTCTTATTGAGAAGGCACGCTCCAGAAGAAAAAAGGAACTGTTCAACAAGGCGACCTCGCGCATCTATACGAGAGTCGCCCCACAAGTAGCTGTGCGCATTGAAATCGCCAAGAACAGCATAAGGTTCTGGCAATTGATCGGTCAAGGAGTGAAATTCATGTTTGTTCAGTTGGTAATGCGGGGGTATGTAAAGGGAGCAAATGGTGATGAGTTTGTTTAGTAGGACAACTCGAACCGCCACTGCTTCAAGGGGCGTTTGTAGCTGTAAAGGTTGACATGCTATACCTTTATGAGTGAGAATCGCAACACCACCCGATGATGCGACGGCATCATCGCGATCTTTGCGAAACGTAACATACGTACGGAGAAAGTTTGTGTGTTTAGATTTTAAGTGTGTTTCCTGTAAACACAGCACTTTTGGATTATGTTTGTGGATGAGTTCTTGCAAATCATCAAGGTTTCTAAGGAGACCTCTGATGTTCCATTGAATGATTTGTGTATCCATGTTTAAGGTAAATTGGTGCTGTGTTTACGGAAATGGAGTGGATGCCTTGTATTACAGAGCCCTTTCGAGGCCCTGTAATAGGGGTTTTGTTCTTTCTGAAGCGTTCGAGCGAGTCTCGACGCTCCTTAGGCGTTTGGTGCGCCTTGGGGACAGGTGTAGTGTCCATTGCCTCCTGTGAGACGCCGGACAAGCGCTCTTGTGAGCGAGAGGTTTTCAGAGGGAGTCCCGCCTTGGAGGGCAAGACCCCTGCGCCCACCAGCCCGGAGGTCGATGGGGCACCCTGAGGGATTTGGCTGCGCTGGCCGTTGAAAGCGCTGGAGGGGGCCTCGACGGTTGGGGCAGCCTCGGCTGCGCCCACCTTCGGGGTCGATGGCTCCGTCTGCTCGGTTGGCGGAGCAGCGCTAGCTGCAACCACCGTGGGGGCAGATGGCGTGACTGCCCACTCACTGACTGTGGGTCGGACAGCCGCCGGAGGCCGTTGTGACACTGCCCCCTGACGCGCCACATCGGCAAAGGTTTTCCTGGGCAGGTACGATACCCGCCTACGTGCCTCCTTGAAACTTATATTTTCCTTTACTTTTATTGTTACAATTTCCTTTTCTTTTTGCCACGATGGGCACGACCGCGAGTACGCGGCGTGCTCCCCATCACAGTTTACACAGTGGAGAGTGTTCGCACAAGCTTCAGTGGCGTGTTCAAGGGCACTGCATTTGGCGCATGTTTGGCGGCCTCGGCAGCTCTGCGAGCTGTGGCCAAAACGCTGGCATTTGAAGCATCTTAGAGGATTTGGCACATATGGTCTGACACGGAGCTTGATGTACCCGGCCTCTACAGACTCGGGCAGACTACTTGAACCGAATGTGAGTATCAGGTGCTTTGTTTGAATTTCTTTTCCATCCCTTCTTATCTTAATTCTTCTCACATTGACAACATTCCGATCACTGAAGCCCTCCAGGAGCTCAGCCTCTGTCAGCTGGAGCAAATCGTCATCCGAGACAACGCCGCGGGTGGTGTTGAGAGTGCGGTGTGGAGTCACTGTTAATGGAACATCTCCAAATGATACTAGACTGGGCAACTTATCGTACTGTTTCTGATCATGGAGCTCTAACAGGAGATCACCACTTGCCAGCCTTGATACCTTGTAGCCTGGACCAAGGACATCAGTTAAGGACTTTGAAACTAGAAAAGGGGAAATGTTTCGTACTTGTTTTTCTGATTTTTCTGAGTGGATCACATGGTAACGTGGGAAGTTTTGTCTTTGTCGTCCAAGGAACTGGAAAACTTCATCGGTGCGCCCTCTTTTGTGAGGGCGATCAGGAAGCGGAGGGAAGGAGCTAGCCATAAAGGAATTGAATTTTCGGCAACAACGCCAGCCACCCACCATGGAGCCCTACAAGGGGACGTTACAGGGACTGTAAAAACAGGTCCTGCAAACGCCAGCTTTACGTTGTCACTATAACCAAATATGAGATAACCTAGGTTGGTTATTCACACAAGGTTAACCCTTGCTGCCTGGAAAAATTGGAAGTAAGCGGAAGCTAGGAGAAGACAGGAAAGATGAAAAGTAAGAGAAAGACGAAGATTAGAGGGAGAGAGAGACAGGAAAAGGCAACTACCGATTTCCCCCGGGTGGGTCAGTCCGGGGGCGCCGTCTACGTGAAGCCGAGGCCGAAGGGGTGTGTTGCCGCCGCCGAGGGGCCGTAAAGGTCCAAACACCCGGCATTGGCTCAACCCCCAGGATCCCCTTTTCCCCGGACACGGCTTAGCCGCGCACGGCTACACGCGGGAGGGTCCAACCCTCGTGTGCTCGGGTACGTGGTGTCGCAACACACCAAACGCCTGCTGACGCAGACGCCCCGGCGGGGTATATATATATATATATATGTATATATATATATATATGTATATATATATATGTATATATATATATATATATATGTATATATATATATATATATATGTATATATATATGTATATATATATATATATTGTAATATAACATTGATGCCTCGCTTCATTCATTTGTTCACTGAATGGCCCGTTGTTAATTGGCGCTAACAAAAAAAATTAACGTCTGCCGTACGTAGCCATACTGTGGACAAGCACCAGGCATGTGTGCTCCGCCGTCTCAGGTAATTTGCAAGCATCGCACTCTTGCGAGTCCGCGCGTCGGACGCGTTCCAAATATGGTAGCGCTAACACGGTACCTCGTCTGCCACTTGACGCAATATGCCGAAAACCATACTAACGGTGCTGCTACTTTTGATGATGATGATGATGTATGGCGTTTTGTCGCGCAAGGGCCAGTTATGGCCAAAGAGCGCCATGTCTGTGCTAATGAGTTTGCAGTGTACTTATGATTACTATGGCGTTGGTGTGAGGTGGCTGTAAAGAGGCCTTAAAATATACGCTCTAAAGTGCGTAAAATCTGTATGATAAAATTATGGCGATGACGTATGACTTGTACTATGAATATTTAGATGTATTTAAAAAGAATGATACGATAGGTAAAATATAGCAGATTATAAGAAATGGTAGAGCACTACTGCTTCCATAGGGCCCTTGAAAACACAAGGGCCTGGAGGCATGTGCTATTCAGAACAATTATCGCAGCGGCATCCTCTGGAGCGAGGATGCTCTACGAATTTATTGGGCTTATAACGTGTAAAACTACATTCTTTAAGAAGTCGAGGACTGCCTTGGTGTTAAAAAGCGGATCCTTACCAAGAAATATTGCTGGGTGAAGAGGTATGCAATGACGATATGCAAGAGGAAAATGCTTCTTTCTTTCAGGTTCGGCTTCGCGACACTCCAAGAGGACGTGGAGGACGGTCAGCCTCTCACCACATCGACCACAGGTTGGCGGTTCGTTTCCAGTAAGAAGAAAATTGTGTGTACCAAATGTGTGCCCTATTCTGAGCCGGCAGAATAGGATATCTGTTCGCCGTGATTTTGATGGGAAGGGCCAAAAACCTAGCTGTGGCTTTATAACGTGCAGTTTATTGTTTATTTCTGCGTTCCACATGCGTTGCCAGTATTGTCGCAGTTTCTTACGCAAGAAAGGCTTGAGATCTGTGAACGAGACAGCAACTGCGGAAGAAGTGTTTAGTGATGTGGGTGATGTGGCCATTTTATCAGCCAGTACATTGCCCTCGATACCTCTATGGCCAGGTACCAAGCATATTATGATGTTCTGGTTAGATGAGTACGCTTTACACAATACCGAATACAGTTCATTGAATACGGGATTTTTATGTTTGCTGAGTGACATCAAGGCCTTCACGACGCTTAGGGAGTCTGTATAGATCGCTGCTTTTGGAAGTGTCGATTTTCTTATGTGCTTTACAGCAGAGAGTAGTGCGTAGGCCTCGGCCGTAAAGATACTTGTTTCCGGATGCAGTACATCGGATTCCGAAAACGATGGGCCGACGGCTGCATAGGATACCCCGGCATTTGACTTCGAAGCGTCTGTGTAGAACTCTGCGCAGGAGTGCTTGTGCTGGAGTTCTAGGAAATGCATTCGGATTTCAGCCTCAAGAGCGTGCTTTGTAACTTTTATAAAGGATATGTCGCATTGTATCACCTGCCACTCCCAAGGAGGTAAGAGCTTGGTTAAGTGCATTAAGCGATGCTCGAGGAGCGGGACATGCATTTCATCGCTAAGCTGCTTCACACGCAGCGAGAAAGGCTGTCTTATGGAGGGACGATTGCTGAAAAGTGTAGCGCACGTCATATCGGTAACGTTATGAAAACATGGATGTTCAGGATTGGAGCGTACTTTAAGGAAATATGTAAAGCTAATGTATGATCTCTGTAGGTGGAGAGACCATTCATTTGATTCCACATATAGACTTTGTATGGGACTCGTTCTGAAAGCGCCAGTGGCCAGTCGGATTCCCAGATGGTGGACTGGGTCTAACATCTTTAGCGCGCTCGGGGCGGCAGAGTTATACACAACGGCACCATAATCCAATCGAGACCGAATTAGGCTCTTGTATAGGTTCATTAAACACTTCCTATCACTACCCCATGTAGTCTGGGATAGAAGTTTCATTAAGTTCATTGTTTTCAGACACTTTTCTTTAAGATGTTTAATGTGTGGAACGAAAGTAAGTTTATTGTCGAGTATAACACCTAGAAATTTGTGCTCTTTCTTTACAGGTATCTGATGTCCACACATTTCCAAGCAAGGATCCGGGACCAGGCCTCTCTTCCTTGTGAATAGCACACAAGAACTCTTTTGAGGATTGATTTTAAAACCATTTTTCTCTGCCCACCCTGACACCTTGTTCAAACCATGCTGTACCTGTCTCTCGCATACTGCGAGATTACAGGATTTGAAGCCTATTTGAATGTCGTCCACATAGACGGAATACAAGATGGCCGGTGGTAAGGAAGCACGAAGCGTTGTCATCTTAACAATAAAAAGTGTGCAACTGAGCACGCCTCCCTGGGGTACACCAGTTTCCTGTGTAAAAGCACGTGACAGCACATTGCCGACTTTCACCCGGAAGGTACGATTGGACAAGTAGCTTTTTATTACGTTGAGCATATTACCATGAATGCCCATTTCCGATAAGTCTCGCAAGATCCCGTATCGCCACGTTGTGTAATACGCCTTTTCCATATCGAGAAATATCGAGAGGAAGAACTGTTTATGTATAAATGCGTCCCGGATATTTCCTTCAATACGTACAAGATGGTACAAGATGGTACTTTTAAAATCACGGGGAAGTGGTGTATAGTTACACAGACAATAATGCATGGTGTCCCGCAGGGATCAATACTAGGGCCTTTATTATTCATTACATATATCAATGGCCTAGCCGATATATATAATTCTCCAGATCTGGTAATGTACGCTGACGACACAAATCTTTTCTTTTCCTCCCGCTCATTACCCGCCCTCCAAAGTATGGTTAACACTTCTTTACTGAAGCTTCGTGATTGGTTACACGTAAATAAGCTTATTTTAAATATAAATAAAACGAAATATATTCTTTTCAAGCCGATCAACGCCGTGAAACGTTATTCTATACAGCTTTATTACGATAATACAAGAATCAGTCAGGTTTCTTCTGGAAGATTCCTCGGCGTGTGGTTTAATGAATATCGTTCTCAGTCTGTTCATATCTCAAAACTCGCTTCTGAACTAAGCAATATTGTTGGTCTGTTCTTTGGGATTTCTAAACTCTTGCCTGTTTGGTAAAGGTGTCCATGTATGCCTAACCGCTTGCGGGTGTGCTCGGTTGCGACAGATTTGTTCTTGCTGCGCACAAGGCTTGTGATGTAGATGCTGTGTACTTTATAAGACCTATTATCTCTATTCACTCGCTTACCCTGCAGACCGTCATGAAGCGTTCAGCTTTGAACATTCGGGTGCTGGCGGTGTGGTGGACGTCATTCATGCTTCGCCGCATTGACTCAAGTGTGCGACCGTCAACTTACTCTTGATAAGTTGGCGATATAGTCTGCATAAGTTTGCGTGTGAGTTGGGGTGGATCTGGGCAGATAATGATACGAGAAACTCTCTATGCCCGGAAGCGGCGGTACTCCCTTTGTCACGTTCTAACAAGCGGTACTAACTCTTGCCGACGTTCCGGGGTTGAAGTCGTTTCGTTGGAGGTTAGGGATGGAATGCTGGCGGATGTGTGATTTTTTTTTATCTTCGAGGAAAGCCGTAGGTCGCGAAAGGCCGGCAACGCAGGCAGTTTTTAATATGCCACTCACTATTTCTGCAGGTAACTAGTGCACACATCTTACTTCCACCGTTTCACATTTTGCACGGACCGGGGGAATCCGACTGTCTAATTAAAACAAAACATTGCGAGGGCCGTTGACGGTGCTGACGCAATGTGATTTCTGCCCAGTGCTCTGAATGTCAATGTGCAGAAATTCAAGAAAGCGCAGGCAAACGGCGGGAGTAACTATGACTATCTCTCTCTTTTTTTTTTCTTGTGGCTGGCACGTGATCGTACAAGTACTATCACATGTCCGATATCAGATTCATTTGCGATCGGCTCTCCGCAGCCCTGCCGCGAGCTGCACGCTACTTAAGGGGGCGTTGGCCGGCAGCCCAGTTCAATGCACCGCACCTGTTGCGAGTGGCGTGATCCTCCTGGCCCTTCAGGCATCATGAGGCGCTGAGCTGTGGTCTGCGTCCCCGTGCCGTGCTTGCTCGCAGCGTATGGTGAGAGCGGCGGCCCAGTCCAATGTGTTTTGTTTTTTTCCTATTATTTTTTTATTAATTACTAGCTGTATGAGAGTGTGATAGCTGTCAGGGCGCTTGATGCGGTCGTTCCGCGCCTGGATAGAGTGGTGTTTAAGTAATAATTAGCTACAGGTTTAATAATTACAATAAGGTCCTTGTTCAGCACGGCTGCTGTTTACACTTTCGAATGGTCCTGGCGTTGCAACAACGCTAATTTACATTGTCTATCTGTGCCACAGATATATCCTTGTAAAAAGTGGAGTCCGCGGTCGCTTAAAAGCGATCTGAGCGCGCGCAGTTCACGACTGTTCGCCCAGAGGGTCCAGCTATGCAGGTATGCGTAAGTGGCCAGCGGCGCGAACAATCCCATTCCCTTAGTAACCGTCCGAACATAGCTGTCCTACATTCCCAGCTTCTTTCCTATACAGTAAACTTCACTGGACGCAATTTGCACGCTCGCAAAGTACCTACGGATGTATGCGTTTAGCCGACTGCGCTATCGCCAATCCGCTGGTCGAGGGTTCAAATCCTACAGCTCGGTATTTATTTTGTTTTTGCTCCTTTTTTTATTCCTTTTTCTTTTCTTTCTTTTTTTTTTCCTTTTTTTAGTTTCTTTTATGGACTGGGCACTGCGGCTGGGTCTTGATGTATGGCACGGGGGCGCTGTTTGTTTTGGAAGCCTCTGTTTAGTAACAGAACCCCAATTCTTGGTTATGGCCAGCAATGTTCACTTTCTCGTTTATCCCTTGGCAAATATAAAGTGCCACTTATGTTTGTATTTAGATCGTCGGCTGGCATCTCTGGAGCGTCACCATGACCAGAAGCACGGACTTATTATTAACTGGAAATGTTCGGTGTGTGAATGTGTTTTTCAGAGCTCGCGAAGCGTTGCGGCCCATCATTGGCACTGTTCTAGTAAAGCGAGTTCCGTAGTCGAGACCTCTAGTCAAGTTGATAGTGTTGACGATGTCTGTGTGGACACAACGGGAGTGCAACTATCTAACTCGAGACTACAAGCTGATCCTGGCTCTAATACCAGCGATACTGACATTACTCTAGCATGTCCTCCAGTCAGAAACGAGTGTAGTGGTTGTCTTACGCTGTTGTCCTCCAGAGTGGCCCTAGAGGTACACTACAGAAAGAAGCATGGCGTCGTGGTTCACTGGAAGTGTTCATCCTGCTCCCGGGCCACTTATACTACTTGCCACTCAGCCTCCGCGCATTTTGCTAACTGTAGAAAAAAGACCCTCTCCACTGCGAAGGATGAAAGGGGGGCATTGGCCAATAAAAGTGCCACCGGTCGTGCTGGCGCCATCAGGACTACGAGTATCTTTCCTGGTCGCGCTGGGACTACTGGGGCAGCTACTAGTGATGGTACTCTCCGGGCGAATGCCTCTGCTCGGCACTGGAGCCCCTCGGAGTTACGCAAGGTGGCTTCTGTCAGGCTTAAGCTGGGCGCAGGTGCTACGGGTTATGCCATAAGTTTTTGGATCACTGGGAGAACTGCCGTGCAGATTGACGACCTTCTTTCCTCGGCCCAGTATGGAGAAGTCGAAAAACAATTGAGGTCAGACCATTCAGCGGACTATTCCCAAGGCACGCCGAAAGAGAAATCCGACCCCCCTCGACCTCCAAACAGTAATGCTGGCTTAGCCTCTCGCGGCAGGCAATCTTGCAAGCTTAAAACTCTTCTAAATACTCGTATGCCACTATTTTCCTTCTCTTCGTCATCCTCCTCATCTTTGGGCAGGGAAGAGCCGCCACCCACCCCTGAGCAGTAACGCAGTAACAACTGTGGAGCTAAGAGCCAAAATGATTCCCCTGCCAGCGATGCTGGGGTGCCATCAGGGGGTGAAACTAGAGAGGTGGACATAGCTGACCGCCAGGGGGTTTCCCAGTTACCACCCGCTGGGATGAGTGGTGGGTCTGGCCGTACGTCGCCGGGGTACGGTGCTACTACGGCGCACTCGCCGCCCTCTGGCGGGAGGGATGCGCTAGAGTGCAGTAGACTTAGGCCGCGGGCAACGTCGCCCGCCTCACCAGATCCCCAAACCGGCTTTAAGGGGGGAGGTGTCTTTGTGGCACCTGAGGGGGAGGATCGCTTCTACGAAGCTCAAGAATTACAGGAACAGGAGGGCGGAGAAGGAGCGGCTGACAGCCTGCCGCATCATCACGAAACTGTTTACTTGCAACAGCTTACTCCGGGGGATCGGGTGGATCCGGATGCGCTGCCAAAAGATGTCCGCATCAGTAATGGCACTGGAGATTTCTCCGATGAGCCTCAGGTTCCAGTTGGCTCATCTCACGAGAGTGCCTGTCCCAGTGATCGGGTGGAGCCGATAAGAAAGTTGCGGTCCCGTGCAGTTCCTACTGCAAGCGCCTACCAGCCCTGGACAGAGCAGCAAATTCGTATTCTGGCCCAGGCCGAGGCTGGGTTGCCGCCCGGCGAGCGCCTTGTCAATGCGGCTCTGGCCGCAATATATACCACTCGTTCCCTTGACGCCATAAAGTGCCTGCGGAGGCAAACTAGGTATCGGGAGATCCTGGCCGAGGAGTCAGCACTGGCTGTCACTCCAGCCCCGTTGGGGTCTACTGCGCACGATGCTGGACAGAGTGACACTGGCACTGATAGTGTGCTCTCTGACGGCCAGAATCTCTCGACCGATGAGGTCCAGGACTTACTCTTATCCTGTGGCGTCGATGACCGTGGCTTGGCCGTGAATCTTGTTAATTGCCCCTTACAATGACCGATCTACGCTAAATTTATGAGTATTTTGGAGTTAAAATTCGACGCGGTCGGAGGCGGGGTGGGAGGCTAGATGATTTAAACGCTAGGGTACTGAGGCGCCCTGACGAGAGTGCACGTTCGTTTAAACGGCGACTGTACGCCGAACATCAGCACCTCTATGCCTTGGGCCCAAAAGTACTTATGGAAGAGCTAATCTCTGGCGCCGGCACTCGGCAACCTGTATCTCTAGTGGATATACACGATACCTTTGATGACATCTTCTCCTGTGAGTCTCCTGTCGTTAAGGAAGTCGGTGTGAAGGGTGGATTACCCCGGAACTGTCCTAGAATTTCAGCAGAGGAGGTGATTCTCGCTCTTAAAGGTATGGCTGCTTCGTCGGCCCCGGGTCCCGACGGAATTACGGTACGCGAACTACGAAAGATCCCGTCGGAAGTCCTAGCTCTAATAATGTCTAATTGGCTGACTCACCATAACATTCCCGATGAGCTCCGGATCTCGCGCACAGTTTTTATACCGAAATCACCCGATGTGTCCTCCGCGTCAGAACTCAGGCCGATCACAATTTCATCCGCCTTATTACGTTCGTATTCCCGTTTGCTTCTGGTCAGACTGCAAGAATCTTACAAATTTCACCCATTACAGAGTGGCTTCTCCAGCGATCGGTCGGCACAGTCGAACCTGCTACTATTGCAAGGACTGATGAAGCATGCTAAACGCTTCAACCGCCATTTTTATGCTGCTTCACTTGACCTTCGTAAGGCTTTCGACACCGTTAGTCATCATGCGCTTCTCTCTTCCTTGCGGGAGGGAGGGGTGCATGATGACTACGTACTGTCGATCGGTGACCAATATTATGGTCAATCCACTACCTTCTCCTACCGAGGCAGGTCCGATGGGATTAGAGTGTTCGTGCAGAGGGGGATCAAACAGGGTGATCCCCTGTCGCCATTTTTGATTAACTTGGCCCTTGATCCCCTTCTGCACAACCTCAACTCGTCCGGATGCGGGTATAAAGTGGAGGGCGAGACTGTGTCGGCCCTTGCGTACGCCGACGACCAAATTTTAACTGCTTCCAGTTATGAAGAACTGGTGAGGAACCTCGACGTGGCTCAACAACATTTCAAAAAGATTGGATTGGCTCTAAACCCTAAGAAAACCCACTATTTTGGGTGGAGGTACGAGGCCCATCGGCTCAAGTGGTTTGACTACGACATTCCCCAGCCTTGGCTGGGGGATGCCGTAGTCAGCCCCAAGAGCCGAAACGAACCTATCAGGTATCTGGGTCTCGACCTCTTCGTTAATAAA